>NC_046665.1:3009932-3024361 GCF_010883055.1 Belonocnema kinseyi | reverse complement strand
TTTATGGCAGTCGATAACTCAGCTCTGCCCTTCTCCGACGGGCCGAGTTCCAAAAGGACCTCTCCGATTCCCATCTGTCTGACCCCCTTAATTTTTTCGCCAAGGCCATCAGGTCTAATTTTCTGCTTAAGGTCCCTAAGAACCTCTGCGTAGCTCAGAACATCGACCGGTTTGATGAGAACCGCCAAGGGTCTAGCTCACCTCATAGTCTTCTTCGCCATCTGTTTTTTCCTGCCCGCATGTTCTCCTTCTTCCACTGCCTTTGCAGGGGTCGAGGTCATGGGCGCTAAAGCGTTTCTTGTCCTCTGCTTCTTGTTTTGCCTGGAAGGACCTGCCTCAATGGGACTCAGCGTGGTCTCTCTCTCTCGCTTCCTGGCTACCGGAGTGGGAGCGTCCGCGGCTTCTTCTTCAGTCTGAGTCGCATTATGACTTGTATCCTTGTTAGCCTTGCCCTTCCCCTTTCGGGTCTTCACTTTTGTCCTAGACGTCCTTCCTACGTTCTTGATAAGGCCTCTGTACATCCCTTCGCTCGTGATTGACATATCGGGTAACATATTCACCAATCGTTCCCTCTCTTTAGGCTTTTCCTGATTGGAAACCACATGTTCACCTTCGTGCTACAGAAATCCCTTATTACCTTTATACTGTCTTGTAACTCTATGAGAAGATTATGTGTCTCTGATAGTGTTACATCCGTCTCCGCTAGGTGCCTCTTGTTCACCGGTATTTCCTTTTTTCCGTCAATTCCAAAGGACCACCCAAATCCTCACATACACTCCTGTTTTTGTTTTGTTTATCGTTCTCCATGCTGTCCCCAAGAGTAGCTAGGGAAGTATAGGGCCACCCCCGCAGGGCCCCGCAGGCGAGGGCAAGGTCTAAATACTCTAGCAGGCGACCTGGTATCCTAGAGACAACGTTTGGAACAACATACCCTGGTGCCATTTAGTCCTCGGCACGGTTGTTAACACCTTAACTTGGGTGGTTTTTTTGTCGGTGTATCCTTCACCCAGTCTGTTTGGTCCGCGTGGCCTATTTTTTCAGCCCTACCCTCTATTTCCAGCGAGTATTCACCTATCCGCCACCTACGAATTGCAGATGTAAACTTAAAAAATAGTTTTCACTTTGGAAATGTTGCGAAAAGATGAGCTTGTTTGAGGGAAAACAGCTTTGGCGCTAGGAAAATAATTTTTTTTCTAATTATGATGTTGATGATTAGAGAACAGTTTCATTTATTGATATAAAAGTTGCAAAACATTTTTATTAAACATGCGTTAGAACTTACAAAAAATTGTTAAGAAAATTTTATACATTTTTTTGAAACTGGTAAGGGAGGATAACAATTTCTTAGTAAAAATATCCACAAGTGAACATTTTTAGGCTAACTTTGTAAGTGTCTTAAAAAATTGTAAGTTTTATTAAGTTCTCTGGTATATCATGAACCAAGGAAAAGGGTCTTCTGGTAACATTATACTGAAAGAAATCATGCGAAATGAAAATCTCGAATTATTAAAAAAAAATCAATAATTTTCAATTGCCTATAGACGTTATAAACTTTGAAAGCAAATATGCATTTTTTTCTCGTAACTATATTAGCTGTCATAAATGATGGTCTTAATAATTTGTTATTCTTTTGTTTCTGCGGATATATAAATAAATTAATTACATGATGAAAATTCTTTGTTGACGTTTTTGCTGCTTATAACTTAAACATTTTATGAAGGCAGCTCTTACAATCATTCAATCGGTTTATTCTAGGGGTCTAACCTTATTATTAGAATTACATTTTTCATAATTCAGGAGAGTTTTTATTTTTCATAGAAATCCTTTTTGACCAACCTAAAGACTAGGTACCTGTTAGGAATCAATACTTTTATTAATGGATAATTCTTTCCAGAATCCTTCATAAATCAATAATATATTAATTATTAAAAAAAAACTTCAGGTAATCTTTAAACTCACGATTGTTCTCTTAAAAATTCTTAGTAGTTTTATCACGTTGTAATCATGAAAGCTTTTCAGATTCCGAGAACGATCCGGCGAAGTGCTCATTATGAAGCTTACTGGCAAAAATTAGGCACTAATCGTCACACTTTCAAAAGCGCCCATAAATATATTTTTACAAACAAGCAGTCAATCGCATTGTACAGAAAACTAACACACTCTTAACATATCGCCAGCATAGTGGTGTTATGAAAGCACGAAAGACATTTTTTTTAAATCAGATTATTAATTTTTAAAATGGTTGCAAGAATTCAAAAGCGTAGTAATAAAAGAAAGCAATTCTTGCCACCCGCCATGGAAAAACAATGACGAAATTAATGATTTTATCATTAGTAAAACGAATTGACCGCCCGCCATAACAAATACTTTCATATAAGCTAGTATAATAACTATTCCAACGATCTAATAAATTCTCAGGTAGACTCACGTCCCAATCCAACTTGCGGAACCAAAGTTGATGTATTATTCTTTCAGCTACAACAATAACAGGTTAGAGCTACCCTAATGTATCATAAAGTTTGGATATGACGGAAAGAATCTGTCATTTGGTAGGTAGTCCGATGGTTCGTGCATCCACCTGCATTCAAAAACTTTCCAAAGTTTGATTCCAATGTAGAACTAAAACTTTCAACTAAATGTCCTCCCCAGAAAAAAAATTCATGAGCTTTTTTATGATTGCCAGGAGGACAATTGAGCAGCAATTGCTCATCATTAAAGGCCCATTTTCGTAACACCTATAGTATCACACCTATAGTATCCACAGCAAGAATTATGTCATTCCTAAATTTGATATGTTATCTGAAGAGATAAAATTTCTATTATTAACCACCCTTGGAACCTTTTGAGACTAATATATTTCTAAAACCTAATTCAAAAAGTTTGCTAAACTTTTCAATAATTGCCATCCGTGAGTCTAAATGAAAAGGTGCTTCCTGTTATAGTTGGCCAAGCAAAATTGTCGAAATTTCGATTTGAATGGAAAAAGTTTGAAATGAAAGGCTTTTCCATGTTCTACTAGCAACAAATGTATTGCTGTTAGTGGTTATACTCGCTGTAGAAATTATAGGTGTCGTAAGCACACTATTCCTAATTTACCCGAAGTCAGAAGACGTATAACTTATCTGTCTCGGGAAGTATCAAGAGCATTTCCCCTCATTCGGTGTTGAAATGGCACATGGTTTGATGTATCTCCGTCTGATGCTGTCCACACATCATATTCTACAAAGTAATGTACAAAACATAAAAGAAAAGCCATGAAAGTTCACTGATACAGAAGAAGAGTAGGAAGTCAATCGTGTTTTCCAAACAACACATTTCAATTGTAATATTGCTCGAGTAGTTTGTATTTCAGATAAATAGAAAAACACTACAGCCTCCTTGAAATAAGGGTATTTACCCAACCATGATTAGTCAAAAAGTTTCAGTCTGTAATAAGCACTTATTTAGAAAAATTGTGACGATCGGTACAAATAGATTTTCGCCATGTCTGATAACTTCGCGCACTTAAAATGTTACCACCGTCATAAGAAAGTGGGGAGAGTAATGAAAGACGAGAAAGGCAAGTGAACAACCCACGAACGCGGTAAATTAATCAAATTTTTATCCGAAACATTCTGGCCGCCTTCGTGGAGTCTCCAAGAGTGAGATGATTGGAGTTTGCCACCCGCCCTGGCATAGGGCATTAATTAACAACATTATCCTTATTGAGAGTAGTTTTCGTTGAATCTGTAATTTTCTGTGGCAAGAGACAGATCTTTACGATTGGTCGCTTCAAAGTTATGGTAGCAGTCCTCACTTTCACAGAACGAGCATGACCGTCTGATCCTGGACTGGTTACGATCACTTGACCAAGAGCCCATTTCGATGGGGACATATTTTCATGTGTGATCAGTACAAGACTTCCCACCCTCACGAACGACACTGGTCACTGCCATTTTCACCGAGTCTGAAGTTCTTGGAGATACTCAGCAAACAAACGATTCTAAGAGTCTTCGAACATGTGTCTCGTAAATCCCCATCGATCCGTTTTGCTGCGTTTCACGTTTATGATAGAAAGCTCCGGAATAGTACTAAGAGAAGAACCGATGAGAAAGTGACCTGGTGTTAATGCTACGAGGTCATTTGGATCGTCAAAAAGTGCGTAAAGGGGTCAAGAGTTGAGACAGGCCTCGTCTTGCGTAAGAAAAGTAGCCATCTCCTCGTACGTCAATATTGTGTCCCCTGCTACTCGCCGTAAATGAAGCTTGACTAAGCGCACTGAAGCCTCCCACAATTTTCCGAAATGTTGTGCAGCTGGTGGATTGAACTTCCAATCGGTACCATGATCAGCGAGATATCGAGTGAAAATGTCGTGCAGTAAACCTCTTGTACGCTGCTGTGAATCCTTCAGCATCATAGCTATTAACGGCTTCCAGATAAAAAGTTCTAGTAGCAAAGTAAACGAAGATTACGATGTTGCCTTTATAGGACTTGTAGCCTCGTCCTTTCTTATTACGTATCCAGATTGTTCCAGCATAGTCAAAGCCACTGACAGAAAACGGTCTCGCAGGTCTAGTAACACGATGAGTAGGCACATGAATCATCACTTGTGTGCAAGTAGTTGCACGATATCCAGCGCAAATAACGCATCGACTTAGTACATTTTTCATGGCAGCACGTCACGTGAGAATCCAGTATTTCCTACGTAGGTATGACAAGGTTAGTTGTGTTTCTCCATGGAGCATAGCTTGATGTCCATTTCTGATCCTCAGCTTGATAAGGACTGACGCGATACTAGTTAGCTTCAGGTAGAGTAAATTGTATGTATTTGTGCCACGCGGTTACTGCTGTATGTTTTCCGCCGTAACGAATGACCCTTGATCCAGTTCAGATTGTTGGAGGTGTCAGACCAAAGGTGACAGATAACCGACAAAGGTCGTTCAAGGACAGACCGAAAATGAGTCACCAATCATACAAGCAATACCGCAGCACATAATTTTAGGCGTGGTATGCTGGTCTCTCTAATACGTGCAACCTTAGTCTTGGCCATCAACAGTGAGACGTTTACGTCATCCAAGGATTTGATGACTCTCAAGTAAACCATGGCTCCTACGGCCTTGTGTAAAGCGTCTGCAAATCCGTACAACTCGCAGTCTTTAATGTCAGACGAGCAACCAATCCATCTAGATATGAAAAATGTAGAGATCTTCATTAGATCAGCTCGGTAAAGGTTTCAAATTTGGATGTGTTCCATTGGGAGTGGCTGGTCCCAGTCAACCTTGAGTTTTCACAAACTCTGCATAAACATCTTTGCGACGACGGACAATGGAGCCAGCCACCCAAGAGGGTCAAAAATTCGAGCAATTTTCGAAAAGACACTTCGCTTTGTGACTGCACCCATCTCCATTGGTAAGTTGACCTAAAACCTGAAACAGTCGGAACTAGGTTGTAACAAAATTTCTGGAGCTCAGAAAATTGACTCCTGATCGAATTGAAAGAACGTAGCAACCTCTCTATGATCTTCCGGTATTCCTTGCAGAACATCTTCACAATTAGATAGCCACTTCTTGAGAAGAAATCCGCGCGCATTGAGAAGTAGATCCAGTTGATGGAATTTCTCCTTAGCCGTAACACTATCATCTGCTCCAGAGAGTACACTATCGACATATAATTCCTTTATCAAGATATCAGTAGCTGAAGGGAAGACATTACATTCATCCTTCGCTAGCTGCTGCAAGGTTTTGATGGCTAGATAAGAAGAAGAAGAAAACTCGAAAGTCACTGTTTTAAGATAGTATGGTTGAACATCATCCTCGATACTTGGTTTTCAGAGAATATTCTGGTAGGTTTAGTCCTCGAGGTTGATCCAAATTTAGCAAGTTCGGTCTGTATTTTGGGCCTGATGTTTAGAGGGTCATTTAAAGATAGTTCTCTTTCATTTTTTCTTGATGCACTGAAGACAGTTCTTAATTTGGTAGTTGGACTATTCACCTTTATTACACAGTGATGTGGGAGAAAATAGCCTCGGTTCGGTTTAAGATCTTCGGATTTCGTGAATAACTCAATGTTATCCAGATAAGTATACTCCTGTATGCCTTGACCATGATTGTGGTGCAACTTAGGAACCCGTCGAAATCGCCTCTTCGTGGCCATGAGCATCCGATAAGCCGCAGATCGAGATTCTCCCGTATCGATCGATCTTCCTTCGGAAGACGAACGACGTAACGACCATCCTTTGTACGTTGACAAGTAGATTAGTATATTTTCTTACACTCGTTCACATCTAGGTTAAGCTTAGATATTTGTTATGGAATATCCTCCCGAACCACAAACCGTCGAACCAGTTCAAGCAGTTCCATATCAACGGAGGACTGATGCCCCACAACTCTTCGAGAAACCGAGTTTGTCTCATCAGGGAGGAACCCAGATGGAATCCAACCCAAAGAAGTCATTTGCCCTGTAGGAATGTCTATGTCACCCTTTCGTACTCCAACCTCGGTGATCTGCGAATAGATCTCATCCCCCAGTATCATCTCAATCATACCACTCTGATCGACCATCGGATCTGCTAGCTCCAGATCTTGAAGATGTGGCCAATCGTTCACAGAAATAGTACTTGGTGGTGTATAGGAAGTGAGTCTAGATAATATGAAAGCATGTACAACCAAACTAACTGATGGAACAAGCCTAGCATTTGCGCTCACAACAGTGATACCCCTAGTAGTTAGAGCACGCTGATCCCCTACTCCTTTGACCGCGATAATAGCCCTATGTCGCCGCAACCTTAGTCTCTGAACCGAGGGTCATGGAAGACAACAAGGGCCGTAGTCAGGATTACAGTCCTTCCTAGTCATAAATTGGAGCGAGTATTCAACCCATTAAGTTGACCTTGAGAACTGTTGGAAGCACCAGAAATATTGGGAACAGAATGTATGGGAATCGTATTGGAAACAGAAGTGATATTTGAAGAATTAATCACAGCATTATTAACAGTAGTGGAAGGTGTATCTGAAGGGTTCATTTTAGAGGAATGTAACATTGTATGATGTTGACCTGCACAAGTTTGACATGTTTTTACAAAAGAGCAAGAACGCAGCATTTGCTTGCCTAAACAATGGTAGCACGAGCGATCAAGAGCGTTTTAAAGCTCTCAAACTTCGAATAGCTAACCGTACTGCCCATCTTGTCTTCCGAAGCCTTTCTAGTCTGCGGGTCAAGTCGATGTACGATCAGATAAACTAGAAGATCGTCCCAACCGTCAGTGGGTCTCTTTATCGCCTTCAAGGCCCCTATGACTTCGTAGGTATCATTTAGTAATGAACGCAACTCTACTGCATCTTCCTTCTCGATTTTTTCAATACTGAATAACTTGGCCAGATAAGAATTATTTATGACTCGCTCGTTATCATATCCAGCTACCAAGATATACCGTGCTCGCTCAAAATTGGCACCAGCAGTTGGATCTAGTTCTACTATAGCTGCTCCTTGATCGTATTATGGTTTTGAAATCGCGAGTTATCTTAGGATCAGTAGACTGATTGCCAAAAGGAAAATATAATTTACATGATGTAAGTAGATATGGGGAGACAAGATTTCTGGGTCTAAAATGTTACAAATTTAGTGCTGCATATCTTAATCATATTTTCAGTAAACAATTAATTTTCGAGGAAATTAATTTTTATCTAAAACAAGATGAATTTACAAAGAAGAATAATTCGCCGCCAAAGAAGATAAATTTTTAACTAAAAAGTTAATTTTTTAAGAAAAAAAGTTAACAAAATTGTATAATTTCCATTTTTAGAAACAAATTTTTAAATAAAATAATAAGTATTCAGCCAAAAATGGACTACTCAGTGTTTCGGATACAAAATAGAATTTTCAACGAAAGAAGTTAATTTTCAACTGAAAAGATAATGTTTTAACGAAAATTTGAATCGTCAAATTTTCAGTTAAAAAATAATTATTCACACCAAGAAATCAAACTTTCAACCAAATATTTAAATTTTCAAGAAAAAAATTGAATTTGCAAATAAATAATTTAATTTTCAAGCCAATAATTTTCTACCGAAAACCGAAATTCAACATTTTTAAAATCAATTGTAAAACAACATAACAAAAAAAGAATTTTTAACAAAATAGATCATTTTTCAATGAAAAACGGTTACATTATCAGATAAAAAAGAAATTGACAACCAAAAAATTTGCAGGGAAATAGTTTAATTTCTCCCCAAAAAAATACTTGTATTTTCAACCATTTTATAACAACAGAAAAGAATTCTTACCTAAAAATAGTTTTTCAACCAAAGAAATGAGTTCTTAATTAAAATGGATGAATTTTTAAATAAAAAGAATAATTTTCTACCAAAAAAGATGAATTTTTTAGGTGAGAAAGTTAAATTCAAGTGAGTTGCCTTATGTCTCTTGCAGATTATGCACTTCTCGAGCATTGCTCGAGCAGCCTTCCGACCCGTAAGAATTCAAAACCGCTCTCGTAGATTACACAGCCACACAAAAAAAAGTGTGAGGATCTGGTAACAAGACACACGTATTCCTATGGATTTTGGGGCGCTGAATTCAAATTCGGTATCAAAAATCACCCATCACGTCATGGTTGAGCCATAACCTCAAAAAATGACGAAAATAATGCAATGAGGCAAATAAATTTCAAAATAATGCCAGTGATGCAAATTTTCACTTCACAAACATACCTACAACTGTGAAGGATCAACCCTTGCCTGCTATCAACTTATTTAACATAACTTTACCGAACAGAACCTGACCTCACGTAACCTGAATTAACAGAAATTTATTGAACTACACGTAAAGCTCTGGAAGCATATTTTCCCAGTAGCAAATGTGTGCTACATCGAATGGGTCAACTCTAGCCTAACCTAGAAATAAAACTAACCTAGCCTAACCTAACCCAACCTCACGAAACACAATTAAACTGATTGTATTTTCCCATTGTGTTTGCGGTACCGTTTGAATCAGCTTGGGCTTAACCTGCAAAGAGGTCAAACCTATCCTAACCTAAAAAAACCTGACCTAGCCTAACTTAACTTAACTTCACGTAACACAATTAAACTCTTTGTGTTGTCCCGTTATGTTTGCGGTACTGTTTCATTCAGCTTCGGCTTAACCTACATAGAGGTTTAACCTATCCTAACCTAACAAAACCTGACCTAACCTAACCGAATGAAATTCAACCACACGTGTAGCTATGTAAGCGTACGGTTCTCAGTCTTAAATGTGTGCTATATTTAATAGGTTAACTCGATCTTAACCTACAAATGAATCTAACTTAACAGAACCTAACGAAATTTTGCTTAAAGCAACACAAATTAACTTAAAAAGTTCCCGTTGTAACACAATAAAATTCATTTTATTGTTCTACAGGTTTTTAAAAATTTAGACGCACATTACTCATTTGAAGAAACTTAGAACTACAAGTAGAATTGACCCCATTTCAATTAACCTGACAATGTTTGTATCAATAAAAATGTAGAACTGTAACTTACACATGCAAATTAATAAGAGTTTTATTCAACATTTTTTTCTCTTTGCTTTTCTTAGACTTAAGGGATATACTTATACTATCTTTTGTGTTTACATTTTACCTTGCTTTTTATCGTAATTAATTTGATTTATAGGCCTACTTCAGTCTATTTTCTGCCTGCTATAACGTGTCCTTTTTTCTTCGAAGGAACGATGCAAAGGGTTACGCTTACGTTTAAGACTTACATTCGTTTCCCTTTTCAACATCCAGCAAAAATCAGCCATCATGACCTCGTGAGAAGAAATCGTCCCATCTACCCTGATATCGTTGTTCCATCACTTTTATGTCGTGATGAAAACGTTCCCCTTGTTCTTCGCTGAAATCACCAACATTTTCTGGAAACTTATCTAGATGGGAATCTAGAAAGTGAATTTTTAAATTCATCAAGCAGCCTAACTTTTTGTAGTTTCTTATCATTTTCGCAACAATATTCTCGTGGTCTGAACTTTTTTTGTTACCGAGGAAATTTGCGTTTACTGCTTTAAAACTTTATCAAGCATGCATTTCAATTTTCGTCATGTACGCAAGAACAGGGTTGCCAGCGTAATTGGTTAGGTTAGGTCAGGTTTTGTTAGGTTACGATAGATTAAACCTCTATGTAGGTTAAGCCGAAGCTGAATGAAACGATACCGCAAACACAACGGGACAATACAATCATTTTAATTGTGTCTCGTGAGGTTAGGTTAGGTTAGGCTAGGTTAGTTTTATTTCTAGGTTAGGCTAGAGTTGACCCATTCGATGTAGAACACATTTGCTACTGGGAGAATATGCTTCCAGAGGTTTACGTGTAGTTCTATAAATTTCTGTTAATTTAGGTTAGGTGAGGTCAGGTTCTGTTGGGTAAAGTTATGTTAAATAAGTTGATATCAGGCAAGGGTTGAGCCTTCACAGTTGTCGACATGTTTTTGAAGTGAAAGTTTGCATCACTGGCATTATTTTGAATTTTATTTTCCTCAGTGAATGATTTTTCGTAATTTTTTGAGGTTATGGCTCAACCATGACGTAATGGATGATTTTTGATACCGAATTTGAATTCAGCGCCCCAAAATCCATAGGAATACGTGTTTTTTCGTTACCAGATCCGCACACTTTTTTTTGTGTGGCTGTGTTATCAACCAAAAAATCCATTTTTAAACAGGAAGAATAATATTCTATTAAAAAGGATGAATTTTCAATCGAAAAAGATATTTTTTGTAGAAAATTTCAACAAAATTGTAGAATATTTAACCTTAAGAATGAATATTAAAACTATAAAACAAGTATTTAACCCAAAATAAAATTGGTACATTTTTAGATAATAATTTAATTTTCTGCAAAATAGTTTAATGTTCGATGGAAGAAAGGAATTTTTCTCTGGAAAATATTTTGAACCAAAATAAAACTGAATTTACAACAGAATAGTTAAATTTTTAATAATATAGTCGGATTTTCAATTAAAAAAAAAATTGTTAATCAAAAATGGAATTGCATAGATTCGGAGAGTAAATTGAAAAAAATAATCATTCAGAAATTTGGAATCGATAAAAATATAATTAAAACTCATAAAATAGATTTTATGCTTTCACGATAATTCATTTTAATAAAAAGAGATATTTCGGGTGATATTTCCCGAAATATTTCTCTTTATTGAAACTTGTACAAATTTGTTAGGAATTTTTTAAGGTTTCATAAAAATGGAAACAAAAATTCTTTAAGGTTCCTAGGAATAATTGAAATAATTTTTTATTATTAAAAATTAAATTTAAGGGATTATTGAAAAAGATCTTAATAAATTTCAATCAATTTCAGAATTTCCAAAGAAGAATCGGGGAGATTTGAAGGCAATCTTTTCTATTTTATCAAATTTAAAATAAAACCCGTAAAAATTTAAATAATTTTCAAGGATTAGAAGGCTCACAAGGTCCGACAAGATTAGAAACAGAATTTTCTCAAGATTAATGTGAAAATTTTATATATATATTTTTTTAAAGATGCACTTTGAGATAAAATTGAAAAAGTTTTTTTTTTTTAATTTAGAAGATTATAAGTCAATTTTTTTACATCTGGAAGGATTTTTCAAAATTTAAAGAAAAAGTTTGGTCAGTTGAAAATGTTTTCAGGAATTTAAGTCGTTTTAAATGTATTAGAAATATTTAAAAACTTGCAAAAATTTCCGAAAATTTATCAAATATTTCTTGATTTCTTCTAAACTTCTAAATGTTCTAAACTTGTTTTAAAAAGACTCGAATTTTTCCAACTATTTTGTAAATTCTTATGAAATAAAAGCCTTTAAAATCCTTTATGTTGTTTTTTGACACATCTCTTTTCATGCTATTCTAGGCTATAATCACAATTTTGGGGATTTGACAAGAAAAAGCCGAAAAGTTATTAACTAATTCTAATTGTAAAATAATTGTAATTGTAAATAATTGTAAAATGAATTTAACAAAATTTATTTTGTAAGAAATATCTTATAATTTTAAAAGGGACAAACCAATTATTAAGGTAAGTTTTTGTATATAATATCTTAGTAACTAATGAAATTTCAAATAAAAACTTTACTCTGTATACATCAATTTCAATAATAAAATATAGTACTTTTATCAATATTCCTACATTTTCTTTTAATAGGATACACAATGATTTTTATTTAAAAAATTTTTTTAAATAGGTGATAATTTTTTTAATTTTTGCGAGATTTTAGTATTATATTTGACCTTAAGGAATATATTTCATGAATAAAATTATAAAAATATCCCTATTAGTTTGTAAAATGCTATGAAGAATGGCATTTGGAATTATGCAACAAACTTTTTAAAATGTTTACAAACGGTTGTACAGACTTGGCCTTAACCTTATTTACCAGCTGAAGAAATAGATATTTCTCTTATCGTTTTTCAGTATATGATTTTGCCCTAACCATAAGGCAGACTAAAATATACTTAAAAAATAAAAATAAGAAAGGTTAGAAAATCAGGCAGTCGTATGTTAGAAAATCCCACACATTTTTTAATAAAACTCCTTTCCCCACCACCTTCAAAGGAAAATTTATGCAACATTTTTATCAAGTGATAAGTCTTTTGTACTCAAATGAAGAAACGAAAATTTTTCATTAATTATGGATGTTTAATTGACGTCAATTTCCTTACTTCGCAGACTTGAGGATAGCGAGGAATTTATTTTTCGCAAAAAAAGTATGAAAGTCCTTCGTTTATAGACTTTTCTTATAATTAATTTTTTTTTACACACGCACACACACATTATATCTCATTAAAATTTAATATAAAATTCTTAAATGTTAAAAGTATTTAAATACTACAATTTTCAATGTAT
This sequence comes from Belonocnema kinseyi, assembly GCF_010883055.1. Lineage (NCBI taxonomy): Eukaryota > Metazoa > Arthropoda > Insecta > Hymenoptera > Cynipidae > Belonocnema > Belonocnema kinseyi. Next base: position 3,011,514 of record NC_046665.1, on the reverse strand, counting down.
TTATTTATTTTCATTGGAAACCCTGGCGGACCAAAGGAACCGAATGGAGCCTCTACAAAGTACCCGTAAAGACCCCATTGGGTCCCCATTCCCCAGTGGGCACAAAGTTCGGCCACGTCTTTACGATATCGTTACGACATCTTTACGACAACTTTACGACATCCTATGTCCATTTCGTTAAGGTGTCTTTATGATATCGTAAATAAGTCGTATGATGTGACAATGTCTTTACAATATCGCAGACACCGAAACGACATGGACACAGGATGTCGTAAAGATGTTGTAACGATGCCGTAAAGACGTCGCCAAATTCTGTGCAACGGTAAAAAGTTTAAAAAAATAAAACGCATAACGCCTGTTGACTACTACACTTCAAACGCAACGCCTGTAAGTGGAAGTCAACAGGCGTTATACTTCTTTTATTTTTTTAAACTTTTTACCGTTGCAAAAAAAAATTGCGATTATTCTGTGACCTTCTATACAGAATTCTAACGTAGAATCTGAATTTCAACAATTTAAAAGTTGATTTTGCTGCTTTTTCGAGTTTATTAAAAAGGAACCGAATACGGACCCAGTGGGGTCTTTATGGTACCTTGTTGAGGCTCTATTCGGTTCCTTCGGTCCGCCAGGGAATAATTGAACCTCTTGCGATTAAAAGCCAAGATTCTGCCTGAGAAGAAATGTGCTGAAAGTAAATTTTAAAAAATATTAGAATTTTATTTTTTAGGCCAGATAATTGCACACAATATCTATTCGCGTCTGTTTCTTTCTTCTCTAAGAATTTGTTGGTTCTTCAGTTTTTTAAATAATTAGAAGTGTACATTTTTCGAAAAAAAAGTTAGCAGTTTCGTTCACTTCACTCGAGCTAACTTAGCTCATTTTTATAGTTTTTAGATTCTGTTGAGACTAATTGAAGTGACTACATTTTTGAAATTATCTATGGAAGAAAAACTTAAATACTTGTAAGGATAATCAAGAAGGAGGTATTCGGATTTAAAACAGTTTATTTGATATTACATGACGATACATGCATCTCATCGGACGGTCGGAGAAATACTACCTCCTCTATGCTTTCTGTCGTAGCGCCACCTACACAGTTAGCGCCACCTACACAGTTAGCGCCACCTACAGTTATATTGTGGAAACAGTCTGAATTTCGAATAATAACTTACAATAACAAACTCGACTTCCGTTTCCGGTATGAAAGTGTAAATTAGTGGAAATTGTGGATGCTGAGTTTTTCTGATATTGTGGTGAAATTTGAGGTGAGTGGATTGTGGAAGTGTGTGGAAGGGTGTGGAGGTGAGAGATCTAATTGTGGGATTGTGAGATTGTAAAGGGAAGGTAGATATTTTGGAGGATTGAGAAAGATTTGTGTGGAACTTTGTTTGGAGATTTGTGACAGGGTGGGAAGACTGTGTTGACGGATTGGTAGTGGCAGGGTTGGGTAGCGACAAAGAAAGGCGTGACAGGTAACAGGCAGCAGCGATAGAGGCAGGGAAGATAGAAGGCGGGAAAATTTGAATTTTATTAATGGCTAATGGAGCGAGCATCTCCTCGGAAGAAATAGAATTAGAGCAGG
>NC_046665.1:2987058-3009832 GCF_010883055.1 Belonocnema kinseyi | reverse complement strand
AGGATAAGATTGTAAAAAATATATAGATGTAAACGGAAAGATTGTAAGGAATGGAAGTCATGTAAACCCTTAGGGGACACATTATGAATAAAGAAGAATAACAAACTCTTACACACTTTAATAAATAAAGAAGTTGTTCATTCTTTTTTTAGATAATAAAAAAATCATCAAACTTAAACTTCAAGCCCCGGTAATAAGCGTAGAATAGAGAAAAGTTAATCTTTTCAGATTTCAGCGCAAAAGTGAAGATTATTCTATTATTTTGAATGCGCGATTTTTCCATCTGTCTAAAATGCCACAATAAGAATAAGATACCTCCTAAACGTATTCACTTCTATTTTCATAGCGACCGCTACGCAGTTTTCTATTCTCCCAAAGAGAACGTGTTTTCAACATATTTAATTCCTTCTAATTGTACCGGTAAAGCACCTCACAGAGACATTTTTTATGCCTCAGAAGTGGTCATATTTTGATTTTATTTAATTCCTTCTAACAAGTTCACAAAATATGCGTTTTAATTTCTTCATGCGGAATGTAAATTCTGAAATTTTAATTCTCACCAATTCAACTCTGTCTCTCTAGAGTTAAAATTATTTAAATTCACACATCTGCATAGATTTCTTTTTTGCCTTTTTAAGACGTTTAAATAAATGATTAAAATATAAATAAATATAAATTTGAATATTTTTCGAATCTATAAGTTATAAAAATATTTAATAATGAACGATAGGTTAAATAAATGCTTTGTTTAAATTTTACTGAGTCGATTGAGAGGAATACGATTTGCACTTTTTCCGTTCCCGTTGCGGCATTTTTAGACGGAGGAAAAATCGTGTATTCATAGGAATACAAACTCTTAATTTTTCTGAATTTACCGCTTGTTTCCTGGGCGAACTGTGTATCATATTCAAATAAATTTTAGGAATATTTGTAAAAGTGTGATTATTTTTCATTTCACATAATAATTTATGTACAGCACAGTTTTTTTTTTTAATTTCACGACGGTCTTTTGTACCAGGTTTGATCCTATAGCCCAGAATCAAGGAAAATGTATTCTAACAATATGTTCGTTAATTATTAAGATGCTACAAAGACTTACCTTTAGGATTTTTTATTCTTTCAAAATCATGAGATACGTCTTCATGAAATAAATGTTGTTAAATATATTTCACAATTATTTAAAATTAATTTACAATTACAATTTTTTACAATTAAAATAAAATTGTAAAAGATAAATGTTGAAATAAGTATTTTTTAAAATTAAAGATTTTGTAGAAATTTCATACACAAGAAAATAAGTATTTCACTTTGTTTTTAGATTTATCTAAATATAATTATTATAAGATTGTTAAGAAAACTATAAAAAAAATTTTAATATAGCAGATGTATCAGAAAAGATTCTCAGAGATTTAAAAAGAAATTTTTAAATATTTCTTATTTATTTAAAACGTTTTAAATTCTTCAAAATATTGTTAAACTGTCTTGAATTTTTATCAAAACTTTAAAAAATCATTAAATTTTTTTTAAATTGCCTATAATATTCTAAATATTCCCAAGTATTTTATGAAAGTTTCTTTATTGTCTTAAAATATTTCGAGATCCTTTTAAAACTCCCAAATAAAACTCCCATTGAACTTTTAATCTCACGAAATCGAAACGTTTTGCTTTGAAATCTTCTATCCTTCTATCCTATTTAATTTTCTCTTAAAATAAATTTTTCATAATAAAAAATCAATAAAAATTTTCACACGAATTCAGGAAAATAATGATAATTTTTTATCTTGTCAGACCTTCTAATCTTCTAATTTTTAAACATTATTAGAATTTTTCCTGATTTGTTTTTAATTATGAAAAATTTTTAAAAATTGCCTTTACAATTTTTCGGATTCTTTGACAATTATTAAATCGTGTAAAATTTATTGAGATCTTTTTTAAATAATCCCTTAGAATTAATTCTTTGAAATAAAGAATTATTGTAATTATTCCTAGGAACCTAAAAGAAGTTTTTTCATTTTCGTGAAACCTTACCAAAATCTTTACAGGATTTAATTATTTTTGAATCGTTTCAAAACTGTCTAAGTACCTCTTAAACTTACTTAAATTTAGAATTGCATCTCTTACACTACCTCTAATTTAAAAGTACATTTTTCAAACCAACATATACTTTAAACAAATGTGTAACAAAATTACACAAGAAGACTTAATAAGAATTATGATCATTAATTTTCAGTAGAAAAAATTGACTCATAATCTTCTAAATTTTTTCTATGAATTTTAAGAGAAATAATTTTATCTCCTTGAAATCTCTTTGAATTTCTTTGAAACTTCTAATGTTTAGTTTTGAAATCTTTAAATATCTAAATTTTTAATGAAAATTAAGTTTAAAATTCGATTTAAATCTCTTCCATTCTTCTAAATTTTTCTTGAATTTACTCAATTTTTTATTTATTAAGCTTACCAAATTGAAACATTTTGCTTTAAAATGTTTCTACATTCTTTTTTTAAAGTTTAGGAAATCCCTTAATATGTTTAAAAACATTTTTAAATTTTTCCTCAAAGTACATTTGTTAAAATTAAAAATGATGAAAAATTTTCACACGAATCTTAAGAAAGTTTTGTTTTAAATATTGCCAGACCTTCTAAGTCTTCTAATCATTACAATTTTAAAAAATGTTTCCTGGTTTTCTTTTAAATTCAGCAAAATTAAAAATATTGCCTTTAAAATCTTCCAGATTCTTTCTTGACAATTTTAGAAATCGTTTGAATGTATGGAAATCTTTTTAATTAATCCCTTAAAATTTGTTTTTTTGAAATAAAAAATTATTTTAATTATTTCTATAGGAACCTAAAACAATTTTTTTTTTAATTTTCGTGAAACCTTACAATAGTTTTGAAAAATCTTCACAAGTTATAATTATTTAATAATCTTTTTAAATTTCTGAATATCTCTCAAGCTTACTGTAACAAAATTGCACGAGCAGGCTTGATAAGAATTATGTTCCTTAATTTTTCTAAAATTATGTAATGTGGCAAAATGGTAAAACTTTGCTTCAAAATCTTGTACATAATTCAAAAAAATTGAGGAAATAATCTAAAATATTCATTAATCTTTTTTCAATTTTCTCTTAGAATTCATTAAAAAATAATCATTAAAAAGTTTCGCATGAACTTTCATTCTGTTGACCCTCTGCAAAATTCCACTTACTTAAAAACTCCTAAGAGCCAGTTAGCCAGAGAAAACGAATCGTGAAGTCAGGGGGAGGCTTGGGTTAGTGTTCGTGCATTTTCGGCTCAACAAGAGGCTGGCCTACGCAACATATAGCAGAGCCGATTCACCGACACGCTACGTTTGAATGTGTTGCTCCCAGATGGGAGAGTGGTGGGGGCCGAAAAATCTCACGTTCTGGAGACACTTCTCCACGGATCGGCTTACAGTGCCGCGTTCCGTTCCAAGTGCGCTTCCGTGAGCCGTGTCTTTTCGAGCGGTGACGAATGCTTCCAAATTCTCCCTTTTGAATTCAAGCTTTCGTGCCCATTATCGATCGATGCCACGACAACCAAGTTTGAAAATTCAGTCCTGATCGTTTATCAATTTACTAGAGCAAACGTGCGTCAAGATTTTCTTCTTATTTATTCACACACATTGGATTTTATATATAAATTTTCATTTATTTTATAGGTAAATGTATGATTTGTTTTATTGCTTGCCCTGTCACATGCGGCTATCCTGTCCTCTAATGTTACAAGTTTAAATACGTAATGCTGTTTTGTATAATGGAAAATATTTTTTTCAAAATTTACTTTACAATATGTGAATCATGACAGCTTATTATATTTATTCTGTGAATAATTATATAAATAAATGTCAAATTATGCATTTTACTTTGTGAGTTCATCTGGCAAGATGTCTGCCCATGAAGGGCCAAACAATAATACTGATTGCATAGGAAGAAACTTTATTTTTTGCATAACAAGGAAAAAAGTAATTTTTCATCCAAGATATAATTCATCACTATTTTTTATCTTTTCAAAAGCTGCATGAGTAAATAATAAGATCAATAGTTTATTTTTAAACAATTTTATTATTCATTACAATATTTTTCTGACATTAAAAAAATATTATCCTGATAATTATGATTGTTTTGAAATATGTACTAGTAGATAGGCTAAGTTTGGTCTGGCTAATAGATTCTCTTACCGACATTACCGACCGCGTAAAAATTAAATCTTTATGCTGATAGTAATAAACAAAACGTCAGACGTACGATTGGCAGACTTTTTTTTATAAAAACTAATGAATGGTTTAGACATTCCATTTTTACAAATACTTCATACTTTGAGCATCCTCAAGAAAAGGAGTGGGGTGGCATATAAGGAGATCCGCAACTGATTTTTTCTCAGTCCAGTTTCCACCGTAGTGTGTTATGCTAAATAGTGAAGAACTAAAAGTGTTGAAGTGTCGAATAAATACTCATCTAGATCAGATTCAAGAAGTTGAGAAATTAATTGAAGCAAGATCGCGAAATACTAAAGAGAGAGTGATTGTTCGAGATATAATAAGAAATTGTAACTATTTGAGTTTAATTGAAAAAAAATGAATTTTGAAAATTTAAACAGACTTGGAAGTGACGAAGATCTTCTACCAGTGAAGAAGCTGAATGATCTGGAGAAAAATAAATTATATGATATTAGGGGTGTGAGGAAGGTGAATACGAAATATGGATTTAGAATCCTTGACCTACAAAATTAGTTTACCGTATTTCTACCAAAAAGAATGATAAAAGTATTTGAAAAGGATGAAAATCTCCAAGAAATGAAGGAAATATGTGAAGAGAATCAGTTGTCCATGGATTATCTTGGAGGAAATTACAATCACATCGAGTTTGTAAAAAAGTGAACAGGAAATAAAATAAATTCAGTGTCAGTGTTTTTTCTATAATTTTTAGAAAATGGTATATGCACCATAGAATCAACTGATGCTTGCAATTACATATAACTTGAATGCTTCATTTAAAAAACAGGTTATTGTCGGAGTTACATTTATTAACGCTGAAACTTTAGCTGTAAAATTGAATTTTGTATGCAGTCATCCGCGATGCAGCATCTCGCTGAGCTTTGAAGTTTGAAGGATATTCAAAATGTATTTTACGGATATTGAATCATTTTTCAATGCTGGAGTGAAAAAACAATTGAATCATTCGTGAAAAAAAATTATGAAGAATTAAAAAGAAAGTGCTGTAAAAAATATGTTTTTAGAGATCCTATAGATTTTGAGACTTTATTTGCAGAGATGATTATATTTAATAGTAAGCAATTATCTAAAGCTGTTATTACAAAAACTAAAAATATTGGGAATGGATTCATTTGATTCAAAAATAAAATAAATTATACATCTATTTAGAGCTAAGAATGTGCGTGCATTAATATTAAGAGATTACATACACTGTATGAAGTGGAAAAAGGCTTGTATTTGATTAAATCATATATTTTCATCAATAAATACATAATATACATAATCACAATAAAATTCTTTTTTTAAAAATCCAAATTACTTATCCAACTATTGTGAGATTCATCAAATCCCATATAATTTATTCCCACGCTTTTTAACAATTTTGTCCACAAGGTAAATATCAGAATGTTGAACTTTGAATAGTTGTTGCTCATAAAAGCCGCCAACAATAGGCTGATCCTCATGGTCTTCGAGAATATATGTAAATGGTTCCGTATTTTTTACTTTATGTACTGTAAAAATTTCGGTAGTCCAATTTGGAATATAACCTTTTTCAAACACTTGTTTATACTTGCTAACACGAACTTTTTCTCCAATTTTTAATTTTGGTTTTTTATCATTACTCTTTACTTTGAAGTTTTTTGATATTCGCAATATAATGTTGCTTTCATTTTGAGCATTACTTGATTTGGTTTTATTAAAATGGTTCGATGCTTAGTATCATTGTAAGAATGAATTAATGTTGATAAAATTTCTAACCATTTATAATTTCCCTGTACTCTGAATTGCATCCACATTTTATTTTTTAATGTTCGATTAAATGTCTCACAGATTGATGCTTTTAAATTACTAAATGATGAATATAAATTAATATTATAGGTTTTCATAAGATTTCAAAAAGTTGCATTATAAAATTCTTTTCCTCTATCAGTTTACAGATTTTTCGGCACACGTCCTTGTTTCAGTACAGATTCCATTGCCGCAGTTACATCTTGAGCACTTTTAGTTCTTACAGCAACAGCCCATCCAAATTTTGAAAATGTATCAATGATGGTTAGTATGTATTTGAAGTTCCTGGTTTCCCTCACGTAAGGTTGCATTTCAACAAGATCCGCTTGCCAAGTCTCGTCAATACCATGAATATCCACATGTCTTCGTTTATCATGTTTTCTAACTGGTCTATGGAGTTCTCTCACCAGCTGCAGTTTTTTTATTCCATTTTCGTGTGCGTTCATTCGGGTGTCCAAATGAGAAATGAGTTCTGAATTCCGATGTACGAATCCATAAAGTGCTTCGATGTCAATTTTTAATTTTTTCAAACTTTTCTCGATAGAATTTTTTAGAGCATCAATTATCATATTATTGTTAACTACTTCGGTTTGCAATGACGCAAAAACATCGTAGAGGGTCTTAATTTTCCTTTGAATCATATGCTGCAATAGATCCAAATTTATCGCATCATTTGGATCTTAAGCTTCAGCTACATTACACAGCCTTTTGTTTCCGATATTATAATTTCCATCATATGTTACCAGAAATCCAATACCTGGAATACCACAATTTGCGATCTCAGCCTGATTAAGCTGACGTCCGAACACATCAATACTCATTTTGAGAATGATTAAGTTTGTCAGGAACACTGATTAATAAATGATGTTTGCTTCACGCAATTCTTCAATTATTGACATTATTCCATTTGTATGGCTAGGATTGCCAGCTGCTAGGGATTCTAAAAGCAAACGTAAGCGATCCACTTATTCATTTGGATCATCCCAGTAAATATAATCCATTTTATTACGCTCTTCACTAATCATATACTTTGGCAATAAACATTGACCTAACAAAATACGCTTCTTGCTTTTTTTAGCGGACTTTCGAGATGCTACAGCCATTACTTTTGCAATGAAGTTTTGAAATTTTAAACTATCATTACGACGAACAGCTCCATCAGCTTTATAAAATTTCTTGTGAGCATTTGTTGAGAGAATAATATCTTTATAATTCGCAAAGTCATTGGCACTTATAAAAGTTTCCTCAGGCACCTTTTTAAACAGAAGTTCAAGCAAGATTTTTGTTGCAGTATACACTTTACCTCCTATAATAATATCTTTTTGATTAAAATTAATTGATTCGTCGCCAATCATCCATTTATTTCTTTTTAATAATTTTCTTACACCATATGTCTTATCCATATCTTTTTTTCGATCATCTAACATTTCGAGATAACTTCTTACTATATTATCTTGCAAAGGTGTCATTTTTCTTGCATCGTCACCATCATTATCTTCATCTTCAGATGCTGTCTTAAATGACATGTCATTTTCATAATCTTTTTCCCAGATACCTCACTGTCTTCAAAGTTTTCAAAAGTTTCATTTTATTCAAAATTATCCTCAGGTTCCTTTTTAGCCTCAATTTTAGTAGAATTAATTTGCATAGCAGTTTCAAATCCATGAACTAATTTTTGAATTGGAGTCACAATAGGTTTAAATGTATCACTCAAAGTTTGTTCAACTGTCTCCCTATCAATTTTCCTTAGTTTATGTTTTTTATGAATCGCTTCACTTGCTTTAGCAATTTCATGTAGAATATCCTTCTGTTCATTCAAATTTCCAATACGTGAAGACATGTTGTTGGAGCAAAGTCTAAAAAGATACTGCAAGTATATTCAAAAAGTTAACCTTTTTATTTAATCGCCTGAATTTATAAAACATTCAAATTCTTTTCTATATCTACCATTATTTATTTAACTGTCTTTATCAATCACTATGAATCCATATTTATCATTCCATCAGACTGTGCACAACTCCTTAAATTTTGCAAAATGCATATTGGTATTAACATGATCACTATATATATGCTTTAAATTAATTTTATCCTGCTTGCATAATACCAAGAAATTGACATTATCGCGTATAAGATGCTTAGGTATACTTGCATACGTTTGGCATAAGTAGAAGCAATCAACACCTCTATGTCTCCCCATTGAAAAATATGCCTTTATGTTATCTTGCTTTTCACAAGCTACATCATCAAATAAGATGATTGAATTTAATCGTGCTTCACTTGGCATAATTACTTGTGAATGTTCATTAAAAGGGAAATAATTTACACCATTGACAGATTCGAAAACGCTTTCTAAACATTTATATTTTGGATGATTTAATGATGTTGAATAAATGCAAATATTTTCGAATCGCAATCCGTTTGGATGTGTTAAAAGCGCAAGTGCAGCATTGGTTTTTCCACAATTTGATGGACCAGAGAAAATAGCTCGTACACTATTTGGAAGCAAATTTCCGTGCCGCTTTTCACTCTTTCCATCACATTTTTGCATAAGAGTATCGAAATTTATAACTGGTAATTTTACAGGTAGTGTCTCGAACTCCATCTTTTTGACTACTGAAGAAAAACTTTAAATACTCGGCTTATAAAGACCAATCACTCAGTCTTATTCTTTTTTCAAACAGATATGATCGTGCACACAAGTAAAAAAGTTGTCAGTTGTAAACAAACTTTGGAAGAAGCAAGACGTGGTAGAGGTCTGCTGAATCAAATCATTAATAATCTTCTTATAGAGTTAAATATTCTTGGATACCAGTACTGTGGACCAGGTACGAAATTGGCAAAGCGAATTGCTCGAGGTGATCCTGGAATCAATCCTCTTGACGCTGCTTGTAAGGAACACGATATAGCCTACTCGAAAAATAGAGAAAATATAGAGGCTAGAAACTCAGCTGATAGTTTACTAGCTGAAAAAGCTTGGAAACGTGTTTTGCTCAGGACGCAGGCTTAGGTGAAAAGGCCGCTGCTTGAGGAATAACTAATGCAATGAAAATTAAATAAAAATTTGGTATGGGTCTCAAAAATAAACAATCTACTATCACACTCAAAAAAATAGTTACAGCAGCGGAAAAAGCAATGATGCCAAGTAATAATGCTCAAACTGTCATTAAATCTGCTCTCAGAGGTGCACGTGCTGCTGTAAAAAAGACTGGTGGAAAAAGAAATGTAAAGAAACCTCGAATTTTTGCCAGTCCCAAAAGAAATTGGGTGGTTTTCTACACTTTCTTATACCCATATTTGCTGGTCTAAGTGCTACTGGAGCGCTAGCTGGTGGAGCTGCGGGGATAGCAAAAGCTGTAAATGACTCAAATGCAGCAAAACAACAACTAGAAGATAATAAACGCCATAATAAAAAAAATGTAATCGATTGCCTTAGGAAAGGGTCTTTATTTAAAGCCATACAAACAGGGGCTAGGAATCCATCTAAAACTACGCGGTAAAGGATTAGGTCTTAAATGCAAGTCAAAAAACTGAAAGTGAAGCTACCACACCAAGCATTAACCGATATTGATTTACTTAAATATGCAAAATCTATGAAAATTTCATATTTTCGTGGTGTTTTTATGAGAAATGAAATGTCTAAATGGGGTCCTTATAAACATGAAAAGGTCATTATAAATCTTGATGATAAGGATGGAAAAGATTCACACTGGGTTGCATATAAAAAGATCTGGTGATGAAGTTATTTATTTTGATAGTTTCAGCAACCGAAGGCCTCCTTCATATCTCATTCAGTATCTCGGTGTTGGTAGCATAAAATATAATCATGAAATGCATCAGGCTTACAATACATATGCTTGTTGGTATTTATGTCTCAAATTTTTATGTGGCCAATTGAAAATTCGTAGTATATTTAATCTATATAATCGTGTACAATAATTATTTCAACTCAGTAAAGTTTTCGCCATCATCATGGACGATTTATATACTCTGACGTTCTCTGGAAGATCTCCAATTCTTGAAAGTCAATATTTTCCACCCATTGAACTTTCACCCCCAAAGAATTACACTCTGGGACTTGTAGAATTTCTAACCTTTAATTCAATTCCAAACGTGGACTTTGGGAAAAATAAATTTTATGTGGACAATGAAATAATTACAATTCCTACAGGTAATTATGAAATAGAAGATATAAATGAATATTTGCAACTAATTTTAGGAAAATCGGGGATCGAAATTTCAATTAATCCAGATAATAATACATTATGCAGTGAAATTAATTGTAATCGTGAGATAAATTTTGAACATCCAGATTCTATTGCACGTTTGTTGGCATTTACACACAGAATGCTGGAACCTAATAAACTTCATGTGTCAGATTTACGTTGAAGTTCATTTACACGTCATTTACCTACTAGTCGCCGTCAAGACAATACATCATATACAGCTGCGAATAGTTGATCAAGAAGGGCATTTAGTGAGTCTTCAAGGTGAAGTCTTAACGATTCGATTGCATATAAGGTCCTCGAGGTAATGGGTATTATTTTTAATAATAGAAAGGTTGGTTACAGCTATAAAAGTGAGGTGAAATGCCACTAAATGTTCAGTCACACACCTATCGTCAAGAAGTTAACACCAAAGAACGTGAAGTTCCTAGCGAGTCAAGGTCTAAGAGTCACACCTCTCACAAAAAGAAGAGAATAAGGAAATTAAAGATTTTCTGTACTTGCATTTGCATTTCTATATATCAACGTTGGATTGTTTGTCATGGAAGGGGAAATTTTAAATACTGAATCACCCATGACTTTTGATGAGTCTATTGCTCATTGTGAAGTACATGCACATCAGCCTTACGCCTCCTAAAACCTTTAACAACAGTTATCAAATTCGAATTGCTGTGAAAAATCAAGATCATTGAGTGTTACCAAGCAGAAGTTCACTTCACATTCAAGGAAGATTAACTAAAGCTAATGGAAATCCAGCTACTAATACAGTTTTAGTTAATAATGGAATATGTCATTTATTTAAAGAGGCAAAATACGAGCTTAATGCCGTTGAGATTGATAAAAACAAAAATGTGGCCCTTACAAGTTCGATGAAAAATCATGTTTCCATGGATTCTAGTAGGAGCAGATTTTTTTAAAACGCTAGATGGCTTGATTTTACCAATGAACAAGCATTGACCAATGCAAACGGGTATTTTGATGTATCGATACCTCTGAGTATGATATTTGGTTTTTCTGAGGATTATCAAAAAATAATTGTTAATGCTAAGCATGAGCTCATATTGATTAGATCAAAAGACGATACAAACGCTATTATACAAACAGCAAGAGGAATCGCATTTGAAGCTTTTAAAATTTCAATTATTAAGGTAGAGTGGTTATTGCCATATTTAAGATTGTCAGATCAACAGAAATTCAAGTTGCTAAAATATGTTGAAAAAGATCCATCACTTCAAATGAGTTTTCGTTCCTGGGAATTATATGAATATCCAGTTCTGCCGACCACATGTAAACATATCTGGACCGTAAAAACTTCTACTCAGTTGTAAAGACCTAGATTTGTTATATTAGGATTTCAAACAAATAAGAAAAATGTTGGCGCTGAAAATTCTAGTTATTTTAATCATTGCAAACTATCGGATGTTAAATTATTTCTAAATTCTCAATGCTATCCATACGGCAATTTAAATTTAGATTTTGATAAAAATCAGTATGCTTTATTGTATTAAACGTTTGCGAATTTTCAATCGACATACTACGGTAAAAAGCCTCAGACTTTAATATCAAAGAAATATTTTGTGCAATATGCTCCATTTACGGTAATTGACAGTTCGAAACAAGACGAAGCATTAAAATTTGGACCGGCAGATATTCGCTTGGAATTTGAAGCAAAAGAAAATTTCCCTGCTAGAACATCAGCATATTGTCTTATATTGCATGACCGTATTGTTGAGTATAAACCAATTAGTGGTGTGGTGAAAAAATTAGTATAAAAATATTGTACCAAAATTGTCAAGCATTTAGTTATATAAAAAACTGTAAGGGATCTTTCTTTTTGAATAAATGGAACAAAGTAGATCATAAAAACTGTTTTATTTCCTGTAACGCCATGTGTGTTATGTGAGTAGGTTCCCATTTTTTTAATTCGTCAAGTCTTCACCCACTTCTTAAAATCTGAAATATTTCAAAGCTTAAACTCCAAGGTTCTTAAGTTCAGAACTTATGTCTATACTTTCTAGATTTTAGTCTTCAATATAATCTAAAACCTTGAGGAGATAAAGTCTTTTCAAAATTATCGTTTAAAGTTGCTTGAAAATATTTACTTTAAAAAAAATTATATAATTTATTGAAACCCATAGGACTTTTAAGACTTATTTTTTATGTGAAGAAATTTTCCAAGGTATTTCTCTTTTTTTAAATTTTATGAAAAGAAAAAAATCACTTACCATAATGAGTTGAGGCTGAGTCCTGCTTGAGTCCTTAAATATTTCACAGCTAAAGTCTAAAGTTCTTAGATTCTTAAACCTTATTCTAAATTAAAAATTCTAGTCTTAATTGAATTTAACATTTTTACATTAAATTTTAATAATATTGAAATAAAAAATAAGAAGAAAAATGAATGGGAAATATGGCATTTCTTTAAAAATATTTACAAGAATGAGAAGTATAATAATAATTAAACTAACGAGAAGAATTGAAATTTAAAAGAATTTCCTTGTAAATATATTTAAATTGAAATGATAAATGGTAATAAAACTTTTTTAACACTTAAAATGGAGTTATTTATTTAGACATTTTTTAAATAATATTTTTCATTACATTTTTTTTGCATAAACTCAATAGCATTTGAATATTATCACTTTTATTTTTTTTTAATTTATCCCATATCGATTTGAGGATCACTCGCGAAATAATCCTCAATTCCTGAATCATCATCGTCGTCAGCTATATCTTTAGTTTCCATTTTTAGAAAATAGAGAACTCCTTTGTCTCCAATAAATAATTCTGCCCTTACTTGATTTATTTGTAAGATGATGTGGTCGGACACATCATCCTCTTATGTGGCCAAAAAGCCAAATAGTTTCATTGTAGCTGCAACCATGCAAAACGCCCTCACACCATGCACTAATTTTTCTAAAATCCACTGGTCTGGAACACAGGCGTCTTGTAGAAGAAAAGAATATGCAATATTGTCAGCCAGCAGGCTTCCTTTTGCGGTTGATATGTCATCTCTGAGCCCAATATGAATGACTCTAAACCAATATTGACCACTATCCGTGATTAATTCGGTTGAAATTCCCGCAAATCACATAATCAATTCATCGTTGATTTCGAGCTCCCCCGATCTTAGTTTCTCCTCCTTCATTGCAATAGCGGTAAAGAGTACGGCCATTGTCACATCACTGCCTGCTAGGTACAGCCTATTTATGGTGAATATTTATGATCTATTTATGGTGAATTCTTTTTTTCGCACTTGTCGTTTGGATCTGATCAATGTTGAGTGAAATATGATGCCCATGCCGACCCATGCCTCTCTTGAAGTCGATGAAAGAACGGTTAAAAGAATATTCTAATTTTGCAGAGTACTATTATTAGTACTATTTGGCAGAATCATCCTCTTATTATCCTGCCAAATAAGAGCTCGTTTCTTCTGTCTTATAGTATAAACTTCATGTTTTCTGCTTCTAATTAAATGCTGTGTTTTAACTAAATTTGTAAAAAGATTAAAAGATTAGATTAAAAGATTAAAAAGACTGAATGTAATTGATCTTAATGTAGAAGCATTTATACCCTTAGCCTTACCAATATATTACCAATATATTACCAATATTTTCATCTTTCATTAGATCTAATTTTTTCTTATTTGCTAATATGATACTTATAATATACTTATAGAAATTTTGTACTGTTAAATGGTAAATTAAGCTATCTGTATCAGTGTATAGGAGTTTAGCTTGTTCATTAAAATTTTTTTTATATAACCATAATGAAATTTGTAAATATACAATTTGGAAATATCTAGAATGGTAAACCCTACATACATAAGCTTTTTAAAATTAACTTGAAGTCGATCAAGTTCTATTATAACCGAATTTTCACTAAAAATGTTACAACTATGAAAATTTGGTTTTGCAATTAGAGTTTTAGCTCCATATCTTCCTCTCCATTTCGTCAAAATTCAGGCGTCTTCGTGATTTCTAACATTCTCCATAGTTTTACCAAAAACCGCTTTGTTCATTAGTTTATGAAAAAAATTTTCAGTCATTAACCGATTTTGTTCTATACTCCGTGTTTAAATCAATATATTTCTTTAACCATGGTTCTTGTTTGAATCGCAATATTCTGTAAATTTTAATTAATTTCATTCCTAATTTCAAGTAATGTTTTAATATTTATAATGAATTACGTAATTTCTTCTAAGCAGTAAACGAGTTAATAACTTTGGTATTTTACAATCTGGAAGGGGGGGGGAATTAAGTGCTCAGGGCATAAGGGTAGGTACTTATGGAGATCATGAAGTTCAATTGGGTAATCCAAGTCGAACTCGAGTATGCAACCTATGGGTAAATTACCAGATATTTTAAATACGTCAAATCCTTCAACATCAGTTAACCATTTAAAATGAGAAAATGGTAAAAATTCACTCATTGCTGCACCATATAAATTATTAACATCAAAATACATTAAATATGATTCATCAATTCTTTCATCAAAATCCGCCTGCATAAACCTATTATTTGCTTTCGCATATCTATTAGAACATCGTGATACACCACCTCGAATACCTTTTTCAATAAATAGTATCATCTCCATATCAGTTAATAACTCAAGTTTAACATCTGTTAATTTTAACATTGCATCGAAGGCTAGACCTGGTTTGGTAAAATAATGTAAAGGATCCAAATTATACGTTGCAAAACAAGTGTCCCTAAAATTCTCGAAAACATCGGATAAAAGTAAAACATCCGTTTTTAAATATAAATCTGGATATTCACCTAAAGTTTTCAAGTTGAATGTTTGACAAACTGCGCATGCATGCATGTAGTCTTCAATTGAAATATCTTATCATTTAGTGTTAAATAAAAATAATTTTTTGCGAGTAATTGACATTCTTCTAATTTATCAAAGATATCAATATAATTATAGGGAAATACTCCTCTTCTAATCAAAAGTTTGAATTCATCATCACTTTTACAATTTTGTCTCGTGATTGCTTTCTTATCATTTCCTAAATAAGATGCTAATTTATCTAAGCTACTCGGCATAAATCTAAAAGAATAAAAAAATCTAAGACAAACACTTGTTCCATCTACAAATTTCGTAAAAGATATATATATTTTTCTTTGTTTATTGGTAAAAGTTTAATTGCACCATCAAAACTAGTGGCTAAATCTTTGATAAAGAAATGTGCGTCAGAGCCTGATAAATTGTGAAATATTACTGGTATTACGTGCGTAATCTGATGATTTAAATTACACCCTCGATGGGCTGCACCCCTAAAAACTCCTGAAATGTGATTATGATCGCGATGTTTTATATCATCCTCGTGGAAGGGTTTTTCTTAAATATGACATATTTTGGCTATTATAAATTCTAGTTCCTGCTCTAATGTTAGAGGTTTCATAGGTACAATA
This sequence comes from Belonocnema kinseyi, assembly GCF_010883055.1. Classification (NCBI taxonomy): domain Eukaryota; kingdom Metazoa; phylum Arthropoda; class Insecta; order Hymenoptera; family Cynipidae; genus Belonocnema; species Belonocnema kinseyi. The sequence goes on along the minus strand of NC_046665.1, from coordinate 2,994,173 downwards.
TTTTTTCTAACGGAATCTATGAAATTAGATATCTCATGCAAATTTTTTCATGGATTATGTAATACAGTCTTTTCTTCTGTAACTTTCAAATTTAGAAAGAGACTCATCATAATCACATTTTAAATAGAACGCAACACTGTGGGAAGTATGTTTTAAATATGCTTGAGTATTAAAATTTGAATCATCATTAAATGGCTCTAATTCATACAGTCAATTTTATGCTTTTCGAATGAGTTTTCATACCTGAAATGATATAGACACCGGTCACAAAGAAACATTCGATTAGACGCTTTTGAAAATTGCGATTTTACTAGACGTGATAAGTTATGAATAAATGAAAAGTAAAAAACACTATGAGAATTTTTATCTTTTTCTAGATTTGGATTATCATCATAATCATCATCATAAATATCTTCATTTTTTTAGTCAAAAGCAGATGAATTGCGGGTATTTCAACATTTTGTTTACTCATATAAATAGGTACAATTTCTTGCTTATTTTTGTTTCCTCCTGGCTCTATGCCATAAATGTTTATCCTTAATCCGTTCATTGTTTCAAATTTGAGTACATCGTTTAATGTTATTGGAAAGTCTATTCCATCACACTTCAAATTTGTTTGACTAAAATGAGGATAAGAGCGTATTAAAGATATTAAGAAATACTATCAGGAAAAATTGTTGCGTTAATTGGGCCAGTAATATTATATTTGTACAATTTATTATTTTTGTAAACGTAATGCTAGTTGTGAAATTTTGAGGTTGGAAAGTTTAATTATCCCATAATATTTATGAAGTACATTTTATTCTTATTTTAATTAAATTAAGTATATTTTGTGAAGAAATATTGTTTAAACAAATTTAAGGTGGTTGAAAATAAGTAGTAATTGATTACTTTAACGATTGGTGAATAATTGAAAATTAATTTATGTCACTTAAGGATAATACAGTATTATTTTGGTAATAAAAATAATTTTGAAGAAGAATGTATTTGAAAAAATGAAATTTGTTTAAATGAATAAAAATTTATATAGCAATGCTAATAAATCTTTCATTATACTAATAATAATAATTTTTAGAAAAAAAACTTAATTTCAAAAGAAAAATTATTTAAACAAATTAAATTTGTTGAATTAATTGAAAATTAATTAATCAATGTTGATTATATTCCTGATTTGCTCTATTTCAAACATAGGGATATTCTAATGTGCAAATTACACAATTCCGGATAAAAATACGATTGGTATTTTCATGTCCTAAGATGCATGTGGGACCTTCTGATTTTTGAGTTCATAAAGTTAGCGCAAATGTAGACTGAAACCTTAAAAATACAAATTATCTATAATAGTATACTTACAAAATAGCAATACTTATCATAAGGACAATTTTGAGCGAACCTACATCTCATTATTTATTTGCATTTTTCATAGTGAGTGTCCCGTATCTCATTTATAATTTATAAATATTTTTAAGATAAAGAAAAACGTTAGGAAATTATAATTATAAATCTCTCTGATGCTTCTCTTTGTATTACAATATATTAGTTATTTAATAAACACCTGTAATTTAACGTCGTATTGGGGAGCACAAGCAGACGTTAATCTGATAACGGTGCACTGAACTTAGCTTATTTCCTGAACTTTCACTTCTGCGCCCTTATCACATGAATTAATACTAAACTTTTTCCCCTGTTTAATGTTTCAGGATAAAAATCGATAGAATAACTTATAGCTTAAAGTTCTGTTCTAATTAAAATATAAATCATCAATCCGCTTGTTGACATTCCACCGGAAATTTTTAAGGTTATGTTCATAATCAGCAACGAAACTAGAACGGATTTAGCAGGAATAAAAAGCTAATTTTTTCACTAAATCTTTTTAAAAGAAAGTTTCCTCTATTATTTAGTTTCGTTTTGCAAAATGTTACATACATAAAATGTTACATACATTCTTATTGAAAATGACAATATTTGCAGATTTTTGCAGACATTTAAAAACCACCGTCCTTTCAATATCAAGATATATAATAGAAATTATTGTACATAGCACACGTCGAATTCAGTAACACATTTTTGCAGGAAAAATTTGCATCAAATAAGCATGTAACTGCATTACAGGCGCTTACTTTTCACAAAATATTTTCTACGCCCTTATTCGCAAACATTCATTAATCTTAGTTATCGAGACAGTGCACTCGGAGAGATTCAATGTAAAAAATTGATTCAGTTATTATTACTGGTACCATAATTATTTAATTAATTGAATTAAATCATTTAATTAATTAATCTTCTTACACAGGAGAGATAGAATTTGGCAACAATTTTTTTTCAGGAAAAATTTTTTAACTATTTTCTAGGTCCTGATTCGTAAAGATTCATTATTATTAGATATGGAGATAGTGCCCTCGGAGAGATACAGTAAAAAAAATTAATTGGATTGTTATTATTATGAAGTATTATATTGAGTATTATTATCATTATTTAATTTCTTTTATGATTTTAATTAATTCAATTGAATAATTTAATTAATTACTTATCTTTTACAGCAGACATCGAATTTAGTAACAATTTTTTTCAGGAAAAATTTGCAAACTATTTTCTACGTCCTGATTCGCAAAGATTCATTATTCTTAGATATCGAGAGAGTGCACTAGGAGAGATTCAATGTAACAAATTAATCGAATTATAACTACTATTATTATTCAATTAATGTAATTAATTAAATTATTCTACAGAGCAGGCATCGAATTTAGTAACAATTTTTTTTAGAAGAAATGTTCAAACTATTTTCTACGTCCTGATTCGCAAAGATTCATTATTCTTAGATGTCGAGACAGTGCACTCGGTGAGATTCAATGTAAAAAATTAATTAAAAGTGTTAATATTTATGTAGTTGCAGGCTTAAGATGGTTACTGCCCAACATGTCGAAGGCATTTTTTGATTTAGAGTTGGATTTTATTTTATTATTTTGCACGGGGCTGTCCCGGTATATATCATCAGTCACGGACTCATTTTTATAATGCTATCAAGTGATCTGATGGGAGCAGTTTGTTCCGACACATTCGTCTAAGCCTGGCTTTTATCCCATCATTGACGGACTGGGTCGCACTCAAGTACTTTGGTAAAGGTACATAGAAAAATGTCCAGAGGTACCAGCTCAGGGATCAAACCCCAGACCTCTGAGGTGAAATCCCAGTGTCTAATTATTATTATTTAATTTATTTATTTGAAAGAAAATAATAGTAATAATAATAAAATTAATTTTTTTAATGAATCTGTCCGAGGACCAATAATTCGATACCTGCTGTGTAGAATAATTAAATTAATGAAATTAATTAAATTGATTAAATAAATTAAATTACTTAAATTATCTAAACTAATTTAATAAATTAAAAATAATTAAATAATAATACTAAATTCGCCTCGATGGCACAATTGGTTAGACCCTCGGACATCATCTCAGAGGTCCGCGGTTCGATACCTGAGCCGGTACCTCTGGAAATTTTTCTATGTACCTTTACCGAGGTTCTGGTGGTTCAGAAGGCTCCTTAAGCTGTAGGTCCCTCTATCGTGTACTTGAATGCGACCTAGTCCGTCAATGACGGGGTAAAACACCAGACTTTGTCCGATATGTCAAGGAAAATTCCTCTCATTAGATCAATTGATTGCATTATAAAAGTGCGTCCGTGACTAATGATATGTACTGGAACAATAATAATGTAACGAAGTTACAAGCGCCCCGCTACCGTACGGCCCTGTGGGCCTGGGAGAAGGAGTGGGGAACGACACCCCAGTCCTTATTACCACAAACCCCATCCCCGAATAGTCAGTCTTTAACTTTGTGTCTTGTGCTCACCACACGTTTTCCGGGATTGTCAACCCAGTGTTCCGCCACCGTCCAGCTCTACGCCAGAAAGCCAAGCTGTCTGTCCCAGTTATAAACCAAGTTGATAGATACCTTCCAGAACTTCAACCTGCTCTCGGGGATAACTGGCGAGATTGAACAGCGATTGTGGGAAAGCAGGTCCCACCACCCTCTTGTAAGTTCGTTTAATAAACCCTTCTTATGTTTATTAGATCTGGCCTTCAAGTTTATTGACTAAACCCGCTTCTCGACTTTCCACATCCTTTACCTTTCCTCAATTTGCGAGATCCCTCACAATAATAATATTAATAATAAAAATAAAATCCAACTCTAAAACCAAAAATTGCCTTCGACATGTTGGACAGTAACCATCTTAAGCCTGCGATAACAATGACAATATATAATAATGATTCAATTCAATAATTCAATATGGTAGCACTAAATAAGCATTCAGCGGTGACTGTTGTCAACTCCAATGCTAGTGGATTGAATTATAACATCTTAATCTCATCAGTCACTTGACTTAGTCTATGGGTATGATGTATAACCGGGTCCACCCAAGTAAAAGTTTTATATAAAAGTCACAATAACTCTATTAATGTTTTACATTAAATCTCTCCGAGTGCACTGTTTTGATATCTAAGAATAGTGAATGTTTGCGTATAAGGGCGTAGAAAAAAGTTTGTAAAAAGTAAGCGCCGGCAATGTAGTTATTTGCTTATTTGTTGCAAATTTTTCCTGCAAAAATTTGTTTCTAAATTCGACGTCTGCTGTGTACAATAATTTCTATTACCTATCTCGTTATTGAAAGGACGATGGTTTTTAAACGTCTGAAAAAATCTGCAGATGTTATTCTCAATAAAAAATGTATGCGATTGATATTAGTGTTCTATAAAGCGAGAATAGGTTGTGAAATACTTACCTTATTTATACGATTCTACGTAATGCACCATTTCCATATATGTTTCGCTCGTTACAACACAACAAGATTTGTAAATAAATTAATAAATAGTATATATATATTTTTTAATTGAAAAAATATTATCAATCATTATCAGTGACTTCACGGCGGCATCCTTTTATCACTTTCCACAGTTTTCCTATCCTGAAGCCAAGTAAGACATGTCAATAAACAATTGAAAAATTAAAAACGCAAATCGCAATTTTATTCTAATTTAAAATTCCCGGCAAGAGGAGTGCAAGTTTACCGACCGTACACATGCTTGGTAGTGCGATCAAGTAACGCTAAGCCATCAACGCCAAACAGCTCATTGTTTGGTTAAAAAATCATCACTTTAGTTTAGTTTTCATTAATTATGTTAAATATTTATATATTATTGAAAATTCGTTTTATTTTTGGTTGATAATTAATTTTTTAAACTTAAATCTCATTTGGAAATTCAAGTTTTTGAACAGTTACCCTTTTCAGTTGAAAATACAACTAGATCGTTAAAAATTCGTCTTTTTTGGTAGTAAATGGATCTTCTTGATCAAGAAATTCTTTTTGGTTAAATTTAATCATCTTTTTGGCCATTCATATTATTCATTCTTTTGGATGAATTAAACTGTCTTTTATTTTACTACAATTTTGTTTGTCGAAATATCAACTATTCAACGTATTGTTGAGAATTCTTCTTTTCTGGCTCGAAATAATATAAAATTAGTAGAAAATGAATCTATTTGGTAGAAAATAAACTTTATTACTGAAAATTCATACTGCTGATTGATAATAATTGAATCATTTTCGTAGGAAATTCAACTATTTAGTTGTTACGTCCCAAGAGATGTAACTGACCTTGCTACTTTTCTGCTATAGTTGTAGTAAAATATGAATAGTTATATTTTCTTATTGTAATTTTAGCGCGATAGTTTATTATATTTGGATGCTCAATTGACGTTTCGACTGTTTTGCCCGGGGGTGGCTCTGGGGATGGACGTTTTTGTGCTGAATTTCTGTTATGTATTTCTTTATTGTCATTTATTCCAGGTAAATTTTCATTAAAATTGGCATTTATTTCGTCCAAATTAACCAAATTTTCATTGAAATTTTTATTGTCAAAATTCTCGCCGTAATCATCAATAAGATTTTCTTCAGGATCGCTTAAGTTTTTATTTACGCTTGAATCACTGGAACCTGTAAAATAATTCGGATTTCCTGGGTTGTTTTCTTCTTCTTATTCTTCTTCAGTTTTTAATTTCTTCTTTTTCGTGCAAAATTTAGTCTTCTTTGTAATATTTTCAAAATAATCTGGATTACAGTCTGAGCTGTCTGATATATAATCTGGATTAGCATCCACTTTTACTTCATTGTACTTTTAGGATTTAGTAATAATTTCTTTTTTTGGGCTGTCTCTCTTTTTAGCTACAAGAGTAGGGATATAATTTTTGTTTTAAATGTAGCCTTGTGTGGCCTACTTCGTTTTTTCTTGATAATGATTTCTTCTTGAATGTCTTTTTCATCACTATCTTCGCTGTTGTCTTCTTTAAACTTTTCTTAAAGATGTTCTGGATTTTTAATTTCTTTATTTTGATTTCTAAATTTTCGTCATGTTACCATTGCGTGGCATTTTGACTTATTTATTTTATTCAGATTTGAGAGATTCATTTGATTAAGTAATACATGAATGCTTTCTGTAAGGCCATGTAACGAGAGGGTCATGTGAGCAAAGCTGAACTTCAATTGTTCTTTTTCAAATTACGTCTAAATAAAATGAGGTATCGCTGTAAAACCCTGGAAGCAATTTTTAATGTTGTCAATGGTCTAGTTAGGAAGTTTATATTTATCAAAGTGGTGCAAAGCAAAAAAATCGCACGCGAACATGATGCACAAATAATTCAAAAACTAATGTTTGCACTTAAAGTGCAAATAAACAAATTTTGGTCTGACATACGTATCAGCTGTGTAAGAACAGCACTATCGCAGCGAATAGACTACTAGACAACTTTGAATATCTACGGGTTTGTGGATAATACAGATTGCATGATTACCGACAGAGACAGATGAAAGCCAACTACTACGTAAATCTTAAATGTGTTGGTCGATAATTCTTATTTTCATAAATAAACTTTTTTCTTCTCCCATCATTGTGCATTATCACAAACGGTCCTTTAATATTTATTACTATTATATTTCCTCAATTTTTTTCTTACAATGAAGGTACCCGAGGTGTACCTCACCGATTTTCTTGAAATTGTGATATGTTGTAGAACATCAAAAAATATTCGATACGTATTTTTTTATACGTGCCCATAAGC
>NC_046665.1:2982778-2986958 GCF_010883055.1 Belonocnema kinseyi | reverse complement strand
ACGTATAAAAAAATACGTGTCGAATATTTTTTGATGTTCTATAACATATCACAATTTCAAGAAAATCGGTGAGGTACACCTCGGGTACCTTCCTTGTTAGTTATTTAAACTTTTATTTTTCAAAATGGGTAAAAAAATATTGGTCTCAGGACAGCGTTGTTCAGCTGCTACACTCGTCACATGGCCTTAACTTGATTAAATAATTCTTCATTTAGAATACGTTTTCTTTCTTCATTTTTATATTAGAATTTGAACTTGATTTTGGATGGAAACTCGACTGTAAGTTTAAACATTAATGAGTATTTGATTTTGAGCTTGCATTGGTACATGATTTAGAATTTGATTTTGAGTCTTTATTATCATATGATTTTAAAATTGATTGTGTCTCTTCGTTATAACTTAATTTTGAAATTGATTTTAAACCTGAACTTGGATTTACGTGTGTAGAGTATGTTTCTTCATTGCTTCTCATTATTTTAGTATCATCTTCTTCATTTTCTTCTATGACATCTGTGGGGTTTCTTGATAACGCATCTGCATTTAAATTAATTTTACCAGCTTTATAGACAACTTCGAAGTCATATTCGTCTAATTTTAACTTCCATCGTGTTACCATAGAACAAGGATCCTTGCAATTTTTGAACCAAAGTAAAAGTTTTTGATCGGTTACTAGCGTAAATTTGTATCCGTATAGATAGGAACGAAAATGTGTTACACGAAATACAATTGCTGGGGCTTCTTTTTGATAAGTGTCATACTTTCTTTTATTACAATTTAAAATTCAAGAGGCGTAAGCAATGGACTTTTCATTGCCAATTTTTCTTTGGGATAAAATTCCACCAGCGGAAAACCCTGATGCGTCTGTCGTTAGTACAAAAGGTTGCAAGAACATAATTTTTCTTTTGATGTTTTAAATGCACCCAGTGAGCAGAAAACTATGAAAATCCCCAAAAAAAAGTCCTTGGGACGTTCACAGGACGTCCTATGTCAGGCCAATCGACTAGGTAGACTCTAGGTCGACGAAAAGTTCGGTGCCTTGAAGATCAGTCAATATTAAGTCCATAAGGCGTTCAAAGATGGCAGGGGCGTTTTTTGAACCAAAGGGTATGCAGTCATATTCATGGTGTACGAAGGAGTAGAGAAGGCTGCTTTGTGTGAGTCTCTAGGGCCCATTCTTATCTGATAGAATTCTCATGCTAAGTCAACTACCAACACTGGTGTATTATATGGAGACTGTGATGGCTTTATTATTTTTGCCTTCATTCATTCTTTGACTTGATCTTGAATTTGTTTTTTTTTTAACCTAAGGGAGTCTGTATGGTCGTTTAAAAACTGGTATGCCATAAATCTTTTTCTTCAGTCCTCATCGCTTCTTTATAATTCGTAGGAGCAAAATTATTGCTAGCCAACAAAGCTTGGTATATCTCATCATAAACTTGACCTTTCGTGTATTCCGAACTTACATTCACAATACTAGAAAGAAACGCATCAGATTCCAATTTCTCATCTATCTATCGGCCTCTCTTGCGCTTGTTCTCTCCTTCCGGTTTCGAAAATACGTTTTTCGAATTCTGACCTTAATGAGTAGATTTGATAAGAATCAAATCAATCATTTCTTCGACCGTCAATGTAAATAAAAGTAAGATTTGTTTGTGTTGATATTACGGTCTTCATTAATTAAAAGAATAAAATGAAATGATTGGAAAGTTTGTTTATTGAAATTCTGACTTTCTGACGTTTCAGCTAACACTGCGTGCCTTTTTAAAAAAATCTAAATACCCTGGCGGACTAAAGGAACCAAATGGAGCCTCTACAAAGTACTTGTAAAGACCCGTAAAGACGGTAAAACGTTTAAAAAAAATATAAGACGTATAACGCCTGTTGACTGCTACTTACAGGCGATGCGTTTGAAGTGTAACAGTAAACAGGGGTTATACGGCTTATATTTTCTTAAACTTTTTACCGTTCCAAAAAAAACTATTGCGATTATTCCCTGACCTTTTACAGGGTATTTTAACGTAGAATCCGAATTTAAACAATTTAAAAGCTGATCTTGCTGTCGTTTCGAGTTTTTGAAAAAGGAACCGAATGGGGATTCAATGGGGTCTTACGGGTACTTTGTAGAGGCTCCATTCGGTTCCTTCGGTCCGCCAGGTTAAATAATGAATAAATAACGATTTTTTCTGACATAATTTTAAAAAATTTGGTTTTTTTATTATAAAAAATAAAAGGAATATAAATTATCTGTGCTTTTTATCTTGTAAAAACCAAGAATATTAATTTTGGAGTCAAACATCTGTCAATAGTTTAATGTCAATTTTTAAAAATAATAATAACGTGTGACACCAAATTAAATTAACATATACGAAAAACATACAATAGAAAAGCCTCATAAAAATTGAGGAGTCTTTTTCTAAGAAACTAAATCGTAATTGACGTAAAAATTCTTACAATCTTTTTGGACAACGACGAACATTAAACATAGTAGACAAGAGATATACATTAAGGTGGTAAATTCATGAATACAGAATTAAGGCGAAATTTCAAAGGAACCGCCAATGGAGAAAGCGCGCCAAAGTAACTGAAGTTTTAACTCATTTTAAATCATAATCAAAATAATTGTTAAAGTCAACAATGTTGTGGAAGAACTGTATTGAAATTTCGAACTCTACAATCTCTTTTGTGTTCCGAAACTCTAGCTTTTAATCTTCTACCTGTTTCACCAATATCAACTTTCTCACAACAATTACATTTAATGAGATATACAATTCCAGTCTCATTAAATGTAATTGTTTTTTTCAATACAGGTCTTTCACAACATTGTTGGAATTTAAAAAATTATGTTGATTTTCATTTTAGTAATATTAAAATTCTTCCTAGGAAAAAAATACTATGCTATATGTTCGTCATTGTCCAAAAAGATTGTAAGAATTTTTTCGTCAATTAAGATGCAGTTTCTTAAAAAAAGCCTCTCTAATTTTTATGAGGCTTTTCTATTATATGTTTTTCGTACATTTTAATTTAATTTGGGGTAACACGTCATTATTATTTTTTAAGCTTGACATTAAACTATTGGCAAAAGTTTGATTCCAAAATTAATATTCTTTGTTTTTTACAAGATAAAGAGCGCAGGTAATTTTTATTTCTTTTACTTTTTATAATGAAAAAAACCAAATTGTTTGTTCTTGTTTGTAAGAAAATATCGTTATTTATTTAGATTCTTTGAAAAAGACACGCAGTGTTAGCCGAAACGTCAGAAAGTCAGCATTTCAATACACAGACTTTCCAATCATTTCGTTTTATTCTTTTAATTAATGAAGACCGTAAGACCTAAAAATCTTACAAATTGTCACCCGTTTTGAATTCTGCGTACCATTTTTGTTTTATTTATTGTGTCATCTACTTTTGGCAACCTTGCCATCTCATGTTTTTATATTTATCTCCATTAAGAAATTATTCATTGAACCTTACATCTTTACTTTCGTAAAATTTTCCTTCTTCCGGTTTCAAAGCTTGATACCTTGTAGGAGTATATCCAACAATACACGTCTCCCTTTAAATCGGACTTTAGGACCAGTTTTCCTTTAAACTTTTATGTATGCAACGCATCCAAATCTTTTGACTTGATTGATATCAAAACTAAGTTGAGGAGCAAAGGATCCCGCACAATTTACATTAAAATCCGGCTCCGGTCAAATTCACTGGAATTGCAATATAATATAGATCAAAGCCTCCTGATCAAAAATTCGTAATGGGTACTATACCAAAAAATCAAATGTTTTCGAAATACGTGGGGCTGAATGCGAACAATATGACCATAAAAGAATCTAATGTCCCGCTTGAAACTTGAAGATGAGGTGCAGACTTTTCAATACACTGTAATCAGCACAATCACTGACAATACAAGAACCACTGGTAAGACCAGTCCAGCCAATAAGGGTAACAAAATGGCGCTCTCCTGGCAATAATATACGAAATCATGGCGCTGTCCTGGAAATTTAAATACTGTTTGAAATATTAAAGGTGGAAGACAGTTCAGTCAATGAATAAAAGACTGTAGATCAGTCCAATTATCAAAGGTCACGATATATCACATGAAACTATAAGAACTCATCTTCGTGCAAATGACGTAAAGTTTCGCCCTACAATGAAAAAACTATTGCTTGGTGAAAAGCACATC
>NC_046665.1:2941001-2982678 GCF_010883055.1 Belonocnema kinseyi | reverse complement strand
AGGGAGCTCTTCTTAATATTTTGACACCAAAATCATGTCGATACACCTTACCGACTGCGAGTAAAGCCACCCACGCTTTAACTTGACAGACTGTAACATTGTATTATATTTCGTCCTGCCATGTTAGTTTTAATTTAGCAAATATTATGCAAACGTATTATACAAACATAAAAACTTACGTGTACATCCACAGTTTAATATATGCGATGTAGACTATTGTATCTATTGTACGACGTATCTATTTCGAAATAGTGGTATCTATTCCAAAGTAGTCTATATTAAGGAATGAGAACAAATGATACTGAGCATTTCCTGAGATGAGTACAAATGATGAAAAAGTGGAAAAAACGAATTTCAGAAACAAATGACAATATGAGTGATCGTCTCATGTTTCACAACTGCATGAAATTCAGAAACAAATGACAAATGCGTGTGATCGTCTTATTTTTTACAACTGCATGAAATACAGAAACAAATGAAATACGTGTGATCGTCTTATGTTTCATAACTGACTGAAATTCAGGAACAAATGACAATATGAGCCATTGTCTAATGTTTCGAAACTGCATGAAATTTAGAAACAAATGACAATATGGCGATCCTCTTATGTTTCACCACTGCATGCATTTCAGAAATGAATGAAATACGAGTGATCGTCTTATGTTTTTCAACTGCATGAAATTTAAAAACAAATGACAAATGTGCATGATCGTCATATTTTTACAACTGCATGAAATGGAGAAATGAATGAAATACGAGCGACCGTTTTATGTTTCACAACTGCATGAAATTCAGAAACAAATGCCAATGAGAGTGAGCGTCTTATGTTTTAGAAGTGCATGAATTTTGCAAATGAATGAAATGCAAGTATTCGTGTTATCTTTTGCAACTACATGAAATTCAGAAACAAATGACAATATGAGTGATCTTCTGATGATTTACAACTGCATGGAATTCAGAAAAAAATGACAATATGAGTGATCTTATTTTTACAACTGCATGAAATTCAGAAACAAATGACAATGTGAGCACTTTAGTGGTATGAGACGGTGCGTTGTCATATTGTAGGATAACTTTGCCATGTCTTGGGGCCATGATTTTTTCCGCTTCGGGTTCTCGAAATAAATCCATTTTACGTCCCCCGTGCCAATTCGATGCAGAAAAGATTTCCTTTCGAACCGTCCAAGCAGCATATCACAAATGGGTTTTCGATTTTCCATTTGTCTATCGTTCAGTTGGTGTGGTACCCATTTTCTATACTTTTGGATTTTTTCCATGGCTTTCAAGCGTTGGCAAATTGCTCCTCGAGTCACATTTAGTGTTTGTGCTAATTGTTGTTGCGATTGGGTTGGGTCTTTATCCAATAACGCCTGCAATTCCTCGTCTTCGAACTTTTTCACTGCACCAGGATGTTCATTGTCTGTTTATTCGAAATCTCCACTTATAAATTGACGAAACCATGTCTCACATGTTCTAATCACTGGAGCATGTTCACCATAAATTTCTACTAGCAATCGATGAGCTTCAACTGCTTTTTTCTTTTAACGAAATAAGAAAAGCAACAAATGCCGCAAATGCGATTCACTTAGAACGAAACTCGACATATTCACTGAGGTAAACAACTATGATGCCATTATTTTGACAAAATGGAATTGTGTATTTTTCAAGGTTATTGTCCATAGAAGAATATGACATAGATGCCAAATCATAGAAATGTCATATCTCTAGCGACATCTATGAGTAAAATCGGCGAACTTCAACTAACACCCCTGCTATATATACGTTCTAACTTTCTTTAGGATGGTTCGATTAAAACGTTCAACTGTCCCATTATACAGTGTCCTGTATGACTTTTAAATTTCATTGGATATGCCATGGCGAGTCTCGAATGGTCATCCACAAATACTAAGATATACCTATACCCTTTTGGTTGAGACTGTAGAGTTATTAGCTCAATCAGATCCGAATGTATAATTTGCAATTGCTCGATTGCTTGTATTCGCGTTGATTTAAACGGCAATTTATTAGTTTTTGAGATCATGCACACCTCACAATCTAAAAGGGATTCATTTCATATCGCTTCATCTAACTGCTTATTATTAGGAAATTTGATTTCCGAAGCTTTAAGATAAGCAACTGAAGCATGGGCAAATTTCAAGTATCAGAGCAATGCTTGATTATTTTGACTAAACTTTTTATAAGGAACATTGTCTTTTCGCACCATTATTGCACTGAACTTTAAACTTTTCTAATTCCAAGTTTTCCTGTAATTTTTCTTTCGCGACAACACTGCATGTTATGTATTTCCTTATCTCGTCATTTTTTCCACTAGATTAGCTATAATGCGCCTATTTATAACTGTTGATAAATTCTCACCTCTCAAATCAGTGTTATTAAATTCTAAACCAATTGTCCAATATGGTTTCTCATATACACCGGAAATGAATAACTCTTTCGAAAGTGGATCAAAAATATAAATTTTATTATTGTATAAATAAATGTAAGGACCCATCAAAGCAAACCTGTGCAAAGATGAAAAGTTCTCTGAAAGAGCCTCTGCACAAATTTCTTTATCTGTTTCGAAAATCATTCCATTTTCTAATCTCATTTCTATTTTTTCCGCTCCCTCCGTTTTATTTCGTCTTATTCATGCCTATCAGCGCATTGAATTATTGCTTTATCAGACTCATCTAAAGCTTTAAACATTATTTTCGAGTGCGTCGGATGCTCAGTTGCAGCTGAGTCCACCAAAAATAAAGAAAAAATCTGCATTGATTTTCATTTTCAGCTATACCATATATGCTTTCACTTTGTACATTATAAGCATAATCCCATCAAACTTTCTTTGATTTATAAGAATTTACTTCGTTATCAGCCTTTCTTTCGAAAATCGTATATGAAACTCAAATCTACCTCTAGACAAATGATTACATCTACCAAGTCCTCGAGAAATTTTCATTCAGTTGTTGTGAACTCTAAACAATTATAAGATTGCATTAACCCTGAACCTTTTCTTGGACAATTTGGACCAATATGTCATTACACCTGGAATTCAAAACACCTACGCGTATCCTTTCTGACAAGGTTAGCTCTCACCGCAGATTTTATAACGTCAATCGAACGAGTCGCCTGGTTTCTTGTTGCTTCGTCTTGCAAAACAAGGAGTTTCATTTGATTGTACGTGATACTTTTCTCATTCGTACCCTGTTTTTCAAAATCAATGACTTGGATTTGTGGTACCGAAATCATTGCCGCGTTATAGAAGGCATCTTTTTTCATCTTCCGAGAGAGGAGTAGCACCGGGAGAATTTTCGTAGTTTCTAACTACATCATCGAAATTTTCACAAACCAAATGCTTTCTCACCAAATGAGACGTCCAATTGACTTCACACCTTTTCAATTCTTTTAATTTTTTTAAAATTTTGACTAGATCTTTAAGATGCATCACCTTCGAGTGGTAATGCTGGTCAATGTAATTTACCATTATATCACGGACTTTGAACTTCTGATCTTTAATTTTATGCTCACTATTTGTATCTATTTGTATGGTATTTACAAATTATTCTAGGACTGAATTTATTCGATTAAATTGTTCACCCCACGGCTTATGTTGAATTTTCAACTGATCTTTTAACTCATCCCCCTTTTTAATCTGCTCTATTCTGGTTTTGTCTAGCAAGGTTTCTGTTTTCTGTACCATTACACTCATATTTTTTAGTAGCACAAAAAACTGTTCCATAGTGCGAGTAGCAGCAGATGTGAAATGTGTCATAGAATTTATAAGTTCTGACATTTTCCCGTTTTGTGAATATATTTTTAAATCAGTTGGAATTTAAATTTCTGTTTTATCAGTAATTATATTTTCCCTGTTAGTTTTAGAGGTCATGGAAACAAAATTTTTCAGGTCGATGTCAACTCTCAAATTATTTATAATTTAAGGCAGGAGGTCGATGTCAACTCTCAAATTATATATAATTTAAGGCAGGGTAGTATTTGTGTTAGCTGTTCGAGTGACTGAGGCAATTTCGCGCACCGTACTCTTCTTAGTATCTCCCTGTCCTCTGTTGCCGATCTCTTCTGTTGGATCAACACGCCCCTCGCCACTTTTGTTACTCTCATCGTTCATTTCTTCTTTCATCGTACCATTCGCACCTTTTGACTCATTACTCGAACAGTCCATTGAGTGGTTTTCCGTCCTTGGAATGTTAGTTGTATGGCCATCCAAGATCTGTGTTTCAAACCATTCGTTAACTTTGGTACACTGGTTATTAGGCAACATTTGTTTCTCTGTGTAAGATTTCAATCCAAAGGATTTATGTCTCAACGAACTTGCTGAGCAACAAGCAAAATCCGTCTCAAGATGAGTAGATACACGAGAAACTTGAACTACAAAGTCCCTTATATATCCACCCTTGTTTTTTAAGCGATGTATTACTGGACAACACGTACACAAGTATGCACCGTTGCTGTATCTCTTTTTACCTGTATAGATTTTCACCTTCCTCTTTTTCTCGCCAAGCTTCAATTTTAATCATCTCACCTGTTTTAGAACCTTTAGTTTTGCTCTCCGGTATAATGTAGAGTGTCTCATTCTCTACCGCAATTAAAATTTTTTTCGTTTGTGGTACTCGTCTAACCCGAAGGATTGCGTTAAATACTTCCACAAGTTTTCTAACGGCTTGTAAGCTCTAAAGTATTTATTTTTATTATTACTGTGATCACAAGATTTGAATTTATGTATTTAATTTCAAACATCTCACTCCTATTTCATTTATATATAAATATTGTGTTCAATATTAATTATTAAATTAATTTGCAAATACTTGAAAGTTAACTTTTGCCATTATTCACACATTTTTCTACATAACATAACATTTATTTTAAATTCGTATCAGCATGTATATACGGAGGCAAACACGGATGTAAATCTATTCATACACACACCACTGTATCTCTGGCAATTACACAGCTGCATGGTCAGATACACGGTTGCAAGTGCGCGTATATAAACAGGCAAAGAAGGTTGGTAATATTCTCAAAAACTGTAGCTACTTCATTCTGAACACACCGTTCACTCGAGTACAGTGTTGCTGTGAACTACCTCCTATCTCTGTTTCTAACTCTTTCTCGTGTATACTGGCCTTACAACTCGCGTCTCGACTATCTGTCTTCTAAGATGCTTATTACATTTTGACCTGTTCTTGTAAACATTGAGAACCTCTCTATTCGGCCTTAAGACTCTCACCCGTACTTGTCGAAGCCATTTCATTCGTATTTGTTCTCTTCTGTAGCACTGATCGTGGAAAAATAGTTTTCTTTTCAATGATAGATTTTCACTATAAAATTTTGGATTTCTCGTAGTGGAAACGTTCGTCACCCATTACCTTTTGCGGATATAGGTTCCCAGTAAACAGTAACTTAGAAATATATTCAACACACTATATTCTATTTCTTGTTATTTGACCGAGAGTGTATACTGGGTGTTCGTTAATTACTGCTAATTTTCGACAATTTCTGAGTAACCGGTCTGAGAAGGGTGTTGAGTTTTCCGCATTTATTTGTTTTGCGGGATTTAATTTCTGCGGTTATTGCTGTTGTTAATATTGGTTCTTTTATTTTCTTTTATGGCAAACATTAATTACATAACCCATGTCTTTGCAATAGTTGAATATTATTTTATCTTCTTGAGTGAAATTACAATAAGACTGGTATTTATTTCAAGGATTAGGGGCGTTTCGAGAGTCATATCTGTCCCATTTTTGGCTAGGCGCCTGTCCTCTCCACATGGGTTTTTCTTGGTTGTATTTACATTGACTTCGCGAAGGCTCATACCGTGGATTGTTATTTGACCCATCGTTTTGTTCGGAAATTATTGTGTTGGATTTTGAGAATGATTAGAAAAAAATGTTTTTGAGTTCGAAAATTATGCGGAGAAAATTGTCTTTGATTTTGAAAGTTATTCGGAAAAAATTGTTTTTGATTATTGTTATTGCGAAAATAAGGCTTTGAATAATTATCAGAATATTGTGTCTGAAAGTTATTTGTTCGATTGAATTGAGTATTATGAGGGTTTTATAATTTTATTAATAAAATACGACAAACTGATGCTACGTGACCTGATTTTTCACAAAATTGGCATTATGCATTTTCTTCTTTCATAAAATGTACTTTATTTGAACTTGAAGTTTCTTTTGAATAGAGGCCAGGTCGCAATTCTTCTCTGATGTCTTTGTTAGTTGTTGTGTTTCCCTCTTTTAGTTTATTTACTAATTCTTCTATTTAATAAATAAAATAAATGCTTTGGCTTCGATGTTAGGGAATATTGATATTGCTTAGAAACATGCTTCTATAAAATGTGAAAAGGGGACGTTATTTGTTCCGTCGAACAGAGGAAAGACTTCAAGCGCATCTCGAAGTGAGATTTACTGAAGTTAAGAAGTTTATTCGGCTTTTTGTTGAAGTTTCATTTAAAAGGGTTTCGTTTTCTGATGTCTCATTTTATTCACAATTTGAGTTTAAGGCGTGGGTGACACTATTATCTTTTAAGCTTTGCACTATTGGTAAGTCTTGTTTTTCTAAGTTTTCTGTATTAAATTTGAGGAATTTTCTTGTTCTTGAGGGAAGATTTTGAGTTTTTTCTGGTTGTGATAGTTATACGAAAATTCATGTGTATCGCTTATTTTCGTTCACGGCGCTGTGTAAGTGCTTATAGGTACCAGCATGCTGTAGGCGTATGAGATTGAAAATGCAGCTGGTTTTTATGGTGTCCTTGCTAATTAATTTACTGCTTTTTCATTAACGTGTGCCTGTTTTTTGTTCGAAAGTTGATGCGCAGCTTCTCTTGGGTTGTTGGGTTGTTGTTTAGGTTCTTGTGTCGTTCCTCAGGCTGTTGCGTCATTCCTTACAAATCTGATCTTCACGAATGATTTTAACAATATTAGGTTTGTTTATGATATGATTTTGACAATAATAATTGGATATTGAATATAATCATTTAACTTGTTGATTTATTATGGAATATAAACGATATGTAATTATAATCTATTGTTTATAATTATTTATTATTATTATTATTATAAATGTCGCAAGAGGTGAGAAAGTTTATATTAAAACTATTCATTTGAAAATTGAAATACTTGGTAGAAAATTAACTTTTTTTAAAAATCTTACAATTTCAGGTTGAAAATTCAACTGTTTTTAAAATGATTCGCCTTTTTCGCTTCAAAGTTTTAATAATTTTGTTTAAAAAGTATGTATTTTATGGCACATTCGTATTTTTTTAAAATGAAAATTAATCTTCTTTTTAAAAAAAAATTTAATATTCCATTCGTGATTAAAAAATTCTATTTTTTTAAATATAGAAACTTACAATATTTATTAAAAAATTTTCCGTTTTTTTTGTTATAAATAAATCTTCTCAATTAACATATCTTTTTGGATCAATATTCAACTATTTATTTGAATGTGGGACTGTTTTGTTGAAAATTAATGTTCCCAGCTTCATCCGTTAGTAATCTGCCCAGGCTGGGTCCTTGTTTTTTACCGACCGAGTCATCGAAATTTCTAGAAAGTTGCAAGAAGATTCGAACATAAGAGGCTCTTACTTTTGAGGTTTTTTTATCTCGTTTACCCTTTTAGAATCATCGATATTGGACGTAATATCTGACGCCTTTTCAAGAAGGATGAACCAATATTCTGAACTTCAACCTAGAATAGTACATATTCAAAATTAAATGTGTCGAGTCTTTGAGAAGATTTAATGTGGTATCTGAGAATTTTCTATACATTGAACTTTCTAGATAGTATGACATCTGGTCTCTATACGTTTTCAATTTTTGGACACATCGACGCGGTTAATCATAAGAACCGCTCACTCTTATTAACCCTCATATCCTTACACCCTGTAAGATTCGATGCTTGCAGCGTTCTTGCTTGCATACAATTTCCAGAACCGTCGATATGTGATTTCTACCTAAATTCTCGAAACATCAATTTATTCAATTATATATAAATAAGCATGCAGGTTCTCTTTATCAACATTTCTGCAAGCGTTGATATTTGATGTAATCCTTACCTACATTCGAGAAGGAGAACTCAAAGTTTGTATATATTTCGATACAGGGAATCTCTAAAAAAATAGCCCCTTTCAGAAATTTCGATCGTTCTTCCTCGAATATCGGTAAAGATTGCATCCAACAGGGCTTGTCAGTATATAAGGCTGTGGAATTGAGTTCTACAGCATTAGGGTTGCAGTGGGCTCCTGCGAAACATGACGTTGCGCAGAACTGTTCAGTGGTATAGAATGTTTGCAATAAGGTTCTGGAGTACAATAGTCTTTTAGAGCAGATAGAGCTGTGCAGTTCACTTTTATAATCATTATGAATGCGCAGTAGACTTATGACACATATACAGATGCACAGTGTATCCTTAAGGATCGTATGGGCGCGAAGTGCTGTCAGGTACCACACACAACTGCGCAGTAGAGTCTTACAGCACAGGCAGCTGCGCAGTGCACTTTTATGCTAATTGTGAATTCACAGTATATTTTTCATAGCGAATTCCGTAAGTATTATAGAGTACATGGTGCTGCGCAATGTACTTCTGTAATACTTATGGATGCGCATAAATGTTTGGTGTCGCACAAGGAGGCGCAGTGAGCTTTTACAGCAAAGAATAATACAAATAATTTAAATTTTGAAATTAACCTAACGATGTTTAAAAATATCCAGCAGTGGAAGAAACACAATTCTTTTGTGACTGAAAAATTCGGAACCGGGCGAAGTTAATATTAAACTATTTCTTAATTATAAATTGAATCTAATGAAAACCATAATTAACTGCTTATGATATTAAATCTACTTAGAATAACTAAAATTTACAGAGAAAGTATCACATATTCAACATATTTGAATTTAGAACTATTGTAAGCTAAACAAATGTAGGACAAGGAGAGTTTTTTTTTACTTCGAAGCTTCTTCCATCTTTTTAAATGTATACTTATGGTTTGAATTCTCAAAGGTCTTTATGATTCGACTGGGGAAAAAGACTGCAAATTCGTTTTCCAGCTCGATCCTAATCATTGTGCCATATTTTGTGTGAACTATGCGAAACTTGGTAATCATATACTTCTTTTTTAGATTAAGTTTTTTCACTAGAAATTTAGCTTTCGCCAGATGACTAACATGACACTGCATCCAACGGTACAATGAAGCCATCGATATCTAATTGTGCTTTTATAGTCCAGTACCCCACTCTACCTAAATTTTAGAAGGTTCAACGCATGCGAACTATTTAATATTCTTTCATAGAACTGCATTATGCAAGGATCCTACTGGAAGTTTCCAGAAGGTTCGAAGTATTTAGGACAATTACCTTTGAGATTCTCTTGATTGAACCTTACATAGAAACAATGACATTATTTTCAATCTCTATCGATTCTGCTAGAAGGATCTATTGACACTTCTCGAACGTTCGTTGCATTTAAGTTATGACCTTCGAGATTCTCTTGATGAAATCTTCTAGACATTTGATTCACGACGTCGAGGCGATAACTATCAAAGCGAACAAGCAAATAATAAGTGAGGAAGAAATAATAGTAGGAAATTTCAAAAATAGTGATTTATAAACATAACGTAAAAGAAGTTTCATAGTAACTTAAATAGTGACTTATAGAAACCGTGATGAAAATAGCACTAAATAAAGCAAAATTCATAGAGGGATTGAGTGTAATGGTAAAAAAAGTGATGGAGTCACTTCATTATTTGTTTAGCACCAAAAAACGAGTTATCATTTATTAACGAAAGAGTGTTAAAGTTTCTGCCTTCTAGTAAAAGGCTACATCAAGCAAAACAATTATATAAAAGTAAGACGAGTAAACATGGTGACTCGCGTGCTTCGTAATCATTTTCAGACTGACCCAGATGACCTCAATATTTCTAACGGCGAAAAGGTATATTAGCGTTGATAAGATAAGAACGGTACCTTGTAGATGAAAGACAAAGAAAAGAGAATACTCAGACGAAACATAAACACTCACACAATACAAACATAGAAAAACTGACATCAAATACCCGGAACATTACCCCTCCCCTTTTTTCGATGAATAAAAAACGCGAAAAATGATAACTTACTACATTCATATAAAAGAACTCACGAGTTAGGTTCAACCTCCGAAGGGTGAACTGGTAAGACAAACAATTTCACAATCGGTCTGTCGAGAGTCCCAGTAGCAGTACGTAAAGTAACGGACCTGACCTGAACTTCAGCATCCGGATGTGTAGCAATGACACAACCTAGAATCCACTTCGTAGGAAGAAAGTTCCCGTGCAAGATAAGCACGAGATCGTCGATCTTAATTGAAGTCACAGGCTTCTGCCACTTCAGACGAGTTTGAAGTCCATGTAGATATTCAGAGGACCATCTGGTCCAGAAGTCTTCATACATCTGTCTGATAAGCTGTCAGCATTGTAATCGATTTTTCACAAGTTCGATGAGGGAAGGTTGGTTCTGGAACCGTGAAGATTGGAAAAAAATCAAGAAATGACACGACTTCAACGGTACCACATCATTTGGATCATCGCTCTGAGCTTGTAGCGGTCGTGAATTGAGACAAGCCTCCACCTACGTGTGGAAGGTTATCATTTTCTCAAAATTCAGAGAATTATCTACTACTCGACGAAGGTGATGTTTTACATAACGGACAGCTGCTTCCCAAAGTCCTCCGAAGTGCGGGACGGCTGGAGGCTTGAAACGCCGCGTAGTTCTGTTATCTATCTGCCCCGACAAAATTGGTACCGCAGTCGATGTAAAGAAAAATACTTATGCCACGTCGAGCAGCAAAACGTTTGTAAGCCGCTACGAAGCCATCACCTGTGTAGTCCGAACACGCCTCCAAATCAGTTCGCTGTAAGGCATTGAAACCCGGTCTTCATTTTTTACTGGAACTGGTTTCCTTGATGAAGCAGTGATGCGGTAGAAAATAACCCTGAGTAGATAGCAATTCATCGGGATTAGACACTAAGTCCATTTCACCTAGAACAGCATACTCCTGTATACTCTGTGTTTAAAATTGATGCAGAATAGAATCTCGTCAAAAACGCCTTTCAAAACTTATGTAAATTCTATGAGCAGCAGAACGAGAATCTCCCAAATTCATCATCCGATCCTTGATTAGAAGTCGAACAACGTAGCGACCATCTTCTGAACGTTGATAGATAAACGTTTATTTTCGGCCTGCTGGCCTTAAAAAATTGACTTGCTTACACTTTCATTTTTTTACAGAATTTTCTTACAACTACGTATTACAAAGAACTATCCATCCACGCCTTATAACTAATCCGCTCGCTCCTATACCCTAACCTTCTTCGCTACGCCTCGCCTCGCCTCGAACGCATTTCGCTCTTTTGTCGCTATTCCTTGCATTACCAGCCTTTGTCTCCACGGCTCCCACATAATACTTAACTACTATTTACAATATTTACATTTCTGTTACATCTGCTTCCTCTCCGATTTACAATATTTCCTCCTCCATTCCTCTTTCTCCTTCCTTCTCTTCTTCTCTATCTCACCCAACATCCCCTTCACCCATGCTACTGCCCTTTTGTCACCCCTTTCATGCAACAATACCTCCATGCTTATCCCCCTCCTTTCCACCTCTTCACATTCCTCCAAACAATGCTCCATTTTTGCATCCCCCTTCCCACACAATTCACACATTCTCTTCTCTCTTGAAAGCCAGAACCTATTATACTTCTCCAGGCAACCGCACCTCATTTTCGCTGTAAGTTCCTCACTTCCTTGCTCTCCTTTCTTACACAAATATTGCGCTCTCTCCCTTGGCATAATCCACACATAGTTTCCGTTATACCTTGACCCTCTTATTCTCTCCTCTCCTTCTGCCTTTTCTTTCTCCATGCCATTCTTTTGAACCAACTCATATACCTTCCTTCCTTCCTCGTGCATTCTGCTAACTCCATCTTTGCACCACTACGTCTGTTTTCCTTCTCCCACCAACACGCCCTAACCAATTCACTTCCCACCTCTTCCAAAAATTTCTCCTCATAATTACACGCTCGATTCCCTGTTATAATGCCTAAACTCGTTCTTGCTGTTTCCCTCCTGACAATATAGTTCGGCGTATTCCGTGCCAACCCCGGTATCAATTTTATATACCTCTCCTGTACCCTATTTACCTCCTCACTTACCTTCCAACCCCACACCTCCACTCCGTAAAATAAGACACTCATCACTAGCGAATCAAACAATTTCATTCTCCTTTTAAAATCATCTGCGAAGAATCTCTTCTCCAGCCCCCACACCTGCCTCATCCCCAAATTTGCCCTTCTCACTCTCTCTTTTATATGATTATCCACTCCCCCATTTCTGCGAAACAGGAAGCCCAGGTACACAAACTCTTTCACCTCCTGTGCCGCTTTTCCCTTCCACTTCTAATTCCCTGCCCCATCTCTCCCGCCTCCTTTCCTAAACACCATAACCTTTGATTTGTCCGCATTTAACTCTAACCTATTCTTGTCCAAGTATCGTCTCAACCTCTTCATCATCTCCTTCAAAGCCTCTTCGCTCTTTGCCAATAACATTATGTCATCTGCATATGTGAGTGATTATATCCTGACTCCTTCTACCCTAACTCCTCCTACCACTCCGGCCGCTAGCTTACTTTCCATATCCGCAATCAAAATTGCAAAAAGCGTTGGGCTAAGCATGCACCCTTGCTTCAACCTCCTATCCATCCAGAATCCCTCAGAGATTCCCTCCCCTCCTCTCACCCTATCTTTTGTCTCGTCATATACCTCCTTTACTATCTCGATTAGGCCCCCTTCACTCCCCTCTCTTCCATTGCCTCCCACAATCTCCCCTTATCCACTGGCGGGAACGAGCTCTTTAAGCTCTACAAACAACGCGTACACTTTGGCACCCTATTTGGCTAATTCTCTATCCACCACGTGTTGCAAAACTTCCTCTCCCTATGCCCTTTCTTATGCAGTGGTATGATCAAGCCATCTCTCCACCCTCTTGGGAACCCCTCCCTCTCCATACTTTTTTCACTACCCCCTTCAGCCTCTGCCTTATCTTTTGTGTGCCAAACGTTTACGCTTCGTTCTCTACTCCGTCAATCCCTGCTGCATTCGATTTTTTCAACTTCCCTATCTGCTTCTCTATCTCCTCGTCGTTCAGCTCCTCTTCATCTACCTTTCTGTTTCTTCTAATCCCCTCATCTCTCTTTCAAATATCTGACCCCTGAAATGAATCTTTAAAAAATTTCCTTCATTCGTTGCTCCCTATCTTCTCATATATCCCCACCCTACGTTTACTAAATCTATTAATTATCTACCACGTGTCCCTTTATGTCTTAACACTTCTCAACTCCTCGTCCAGCTCTTTTTTGTTTTCCTGCTCTTTCTTCTTATACATCGCCCAAAACTCCTTCCTGATTTCTACGTACTCCTCCCTTTTCACGGTTCCTTCCTTCCACTTTCTATACTTATTTTTCACCTCCCTCTCCCCGAACGACCCTTCTTCCCCACTCTAGCTTTCGCCAGTCTCCCCCTGCATCCACAAACTCAATGGCTGATTGTCTGATTCCACCCTTCCTTCCACTGCGAATTTCTCTATCTCCTTAAACCCTTGCATATTCATAATCTAGTCCCTTAGAATCTGCTCTTTATTTATCATTTTATCCTTCGATTTTCTTGAGAAGGTCTCCCCTTTCTGGTATAGGCCCCCTTCCAGCCCAATACTCGCATTAAAGTCTGCCCCCATTACCACCATACCCTCATCTCTCTCTCCTAGTAAGTTTTCTACCATTTCTTTAATCTTTTCCATTCCATCCTTATTGTGCACAGTCGCAAACTTATACATCACCCCTCCTATCTTTACAGCCCTCATTTGCACGCTCTCCCCCTCTCCCTGTCCATGAACTTCTTCCTCTAATCCATCCCTAACTCCTGTTATAATCCCCCCACTAGCCCTTCCTTTCCTTTTTACTTTGACCGCCTCCTGTACCCTCCACCTATACCCCCGTGGCAACTTTTGCTCAACTCTATCCCATTCCTTTCTCTCTACCCACGTCTCCACCAGTCCAATCACATTAAATTCCTAAATATACCTCCAGAAATCCTCATCTTTGTTCTTTACCCCTGCTACGTTCCAGTACAACACCTTTAACATTCCTCCACTCTGCTTTACTCTCACCCCCCTACTTCCCCTGAAACAAATTCCCCTGCACTTCCTCCAACACCTCCTTCTCCTCGTCCCATACCCACATTTTCTCGTCTATTTTTATTTTCCGATAACCTACCTTCACGGCTCTCCCTTGGATACTCTCCTTCCTAGCCCTGCCATTTAGCATTCTCTGAACATCCCTTTCCTTCCTCGTCAAATCTTGATCGATAAAAACCTTATTGTCCTTTATCCTATTTTTGTTACGCATTACCCCCAATTTTCTTCCCAGCTCTCCAATTCCACCACCACCACTTCATTCTCCTTCCTCCCCTCCATCCTAACTTTCCCTACCTTGCCTTTAACCCACCCTATGCTCGGTAGCAGCGCCTCTACCCCGGTCCTTTCTTCCCCGCTTTTGAGCTTTAATCCTCTTATCACTATATTATTTCTCCTATCTGCCTTCTCTTTTCTTTCCATTCTCAACTCCATTGCCCTTATCCTTTCCCTATCCGCTCTCTCCTCCTTGTCATTCCTACCCTCTCCCACTTTTCCTTCTATCATGATCTCCTCTTTTTCCTTCCTTACCGGCACCAACTTCCTCTGAAATCCTTCGACATTTCCCCTCACCTCCTTTACTTCCTTTCCTCATCTCTCATCTCTTACCCTCAGGTCCTCCCTCATACTTTCCATCTGCTCCATAGCCCCCCTTACGTCCTTCTTTAACCCTCTGATCTCGCCTATCAGCACCACTATAGCCTCCTTCTCCGCCTGACCTTTCATCTTGGGGGGGGGGGGATGACCTACGGGTTCGTACGCTTTTTTTAAAGGGACTCTCTAGCACGATTTTCTCCGGACTCTCTTTGCTTTCCCTTTTTCTCTTCAAGAGATCCTCCCCCTCACTTGCACTGGACGCTCTCTCCCTTGCTTGATCGCTTCTTCCGCTCTGATTCTTCGCCCTCCCTGACGCGTCATTTGAGACGAAGCCACGCACAACTGGCCGTCGTGTGCCTCTGGAAATTTCCTCTCCGTCTACTTCACTGCTAGCACTGTCAGTACTCTCGCTGCCCACCTCCCACTCGCCCGTCGGTATCTGTAACCTATCCATACACAAAAGTACTCACTGCCTGTCGCTGTACACTTTCTCACTCTTCATCAAGAGTGAACTTAGGAGATACAGTCGGAAGATCCTCCTGTACAACAAATCGACGCAATAAGTCCAACAATTCGTGATCAACTATACATTGTAATCACACAATCTTACGAGCATATAAAGAAGGTTCAATCAATCAATCCACACTGATCGACAAGTGGATCTGCCAATTCTAGCTCATGAATGTGGAGCTAATCATCCGTAGATATACGACTTGGGGGAAAGTAAGATGTAAGTTTCGGTAAAAGAATAGCCTGTACATTAAAACTAGTCTCAGGGACTACACGTGAAGTCACCCTAACAGTTACCAAACCTCGACAGGTTTTTTACGCTGATCACCGACGCCCCCTACTGTAAGGATGGCACGAAGTCATCTTAGCTTGACTCTCCGAGCAAGTGATTCACAAAAAAAAAGATGCTTAAGCACCTTGATCAAGAAGTGCTCGAGATAAATATAAATTACCGTCTGATCCTTCAGTGGAGACGAGTGATGTGGCTAAAAGTACGGGCCCATCTAGTCAAAGAGGACCTTGAGTAACATGCGAATTGACAGTAGACATTACAGGTGTAAACGCGGAACTATTTGCATTTAAATTAGATGTGGACGGCACAGCTGTATTTCCAGATTCACGGCGTGGAGCATCACTAGAGGGTCGATGCAACATAGTATGATGCTGATCGGAGGATTTTTGATTTCACTTAATACAATGTCGAATCAAATTCTTTCCCAGGCAATTAAAACATGACCCACACTTTCGAATTAGTTCTCGTCGCTGATTAGAATTCTTTGATCTAAAAAGAGGGCAAAACAAAGTGCTTACCATAACATAGCGGACAACCACCCTCTTTTAGCGAAGCACCATATGCTTGTGTGTTGAGACCCTTCTTACTGATTTGACGACTGCCATTTTACCTCAGCTTTCGGTTGATGAATAATTAAATTGGGAACCTTCCCCAAACTCAAGTGCCTCCAAAGCGCTTACTCGTGAAAATAAAAATGCCCTTAAAGTTTCAAATAAAGGATTAATGGGAAGCAAGTTCCTGAGTGACAGGTTCTAACCCGAAAAGTTTCCCCAAGTATGCATTAATAAGAGCACGTTCATTATCATGCCGCTCCATAAGCGTTGCCCGTGCTCGCTCAAAGTTATCACCCGTGACACTTATGTTTACTAAAAGTTGAGCAGGCTCATCCGTCAAGCTTGCTTTCAGGTAATGTAGTTTTTAAACTGGTGGAAGTGTGACGTCAACCTTGACTATGGAACAAAATATACCTCGAAAAGCCAGGCATGCAATCTGAAAATTGAGGTAATTCCAATTCTTGGAAACATTCGGCTT
The DNA here is from genome assembly GCF_010883055.1 of Belonocnema kinseyi. Lineage (NCBI taxonomy): Eukaryota > Metazoa > Arthropoda > Insecta > Hymenoptera > Cynipidae > Belonocnema > Belonocnema kinseyi. The sequence continues at coordinate 2,966,012 of NC_046665.1, read as the reverse complement.
TCCGGTCTTTTCAAAATTGGTAACTGCATTGCAGATGAGCTTGTAGATTCCATACTGCTGAGCAATACAATCCTTGACACTCATTTTTTAAAAAGTATAGTCAAAAAATAAGTTACAATCCTGTCCGTATGACAGTGGAACACTACACAGTTTAGAAAGTCACAATAGACTCTTAAGGAAAAATAAAATATTCAAAATGCGATTAAAATCGAAACATGTTTAAAGTCAAGCAGAAAGTAAAATCAATTCACTTTCAAAGTTAAACCACAAAAATAAATAGTGAGAATTCGAATAAAATCGAAACATCTTAAAAGTCAAGTAAAAAAACACGAAAAACACAATCCTGTCAGTATGACAACGGACTACTATACAGTTAAAAAAAAGGATGGTTTCCAATGTTACGAAACACAGCGCTTAAAAGAGTCAGCTGTTCAAAAGTTTTCAAACACTTACCGAACATAGAGTATGGGAAATCACGTGGTATTGCAAACCTGTCATTCTGTCAAACAAGTTGTGAGCAGTGATAGAATGCCGATCGATACAGAGCATTAGGGACGCACCGGCGTAGGGATACACATCGTAGGAGCAAGTGTAACGAGGCACCTTTTGTCACCTGTCACCTTGCAATTTCGCAATAAGAAGCTCGAAATCCTTGCATTTATTTATTTTCACAGAGCTTATATTGCAATGAACTTTTGAAACAACTAATATTAGTCACTTTAATCCTGCAAAGAAGACTGCAATCCACTCGTTGAAGCCCTCATCCGGCTTTCGATGGACCAAATATAATGAGAAGTAGCACTAAATAAAGCAAAATTCATAGCGGGATTGAGTGTAATGGTAAAAAAGTCACTGATTCACTTCATTATTTGTTTAGCACAAAAAACCAGTTATTATTTATTAACAAAGAATGTTAAACTTTCTGCCTTCTAGTAAAAGGCTACATTAAACAAAACAATTATATAAAAGTAAGATGAGTAAACATGGTGACTCGCGCGCTTCATAACAATTTACAGACTGACCCTGACCACCTCAATATTTCTAACGGCGAAAAGGTATATTAGCGTTGACAAGAAAAAACGGTACCTTGTATATGAAAGAGAAGAGAATACTCGCGCGAAACATAAACACTCACAAAATACGAAAATAGAAAAACCGACATAAAATATGTGGAACACCTACTGTTGCCACATGCAATCTTAAGTAAAATTAATAAGTTGCCAAATGAGTGTCTGCTGTGCTTGAAGACGGTCAAAAAGGAGCTCTATAGTAGACCAACTCTAAAATTACATGAAAAACGAAAATGTTGCAACGTCATCGAGAGCTTAGCGTGTCTCAAAGCACGTTTTGTTCTACTAAAAAGAAAAGGAATTGGGCTTAAGAGCAATGCGCCGAAGCGTAGTGGTATCAGTAATTGTGTACCGTGGATTGATGTCAAGAAAGCTTTCGATAGAAGGATTCCCATAAGTATCATTGCTAATCTAGTCCACAAAGATTTTCTTGCACGAACTCGAAGCTCTAAAAGTGAATGCAGTGCTTATTGCATACTATGTGAAGATTGGCAAGGAGGAGCCTGAAGAGAAAAATTTAAAAAGGAAGAATAAAGAGATATTCTCCAGTACAAATTTAAAACTTTGGTTCACAAATAAGTGTAGTGCAGTGTATCAAGCTGTTAACCTTATAAAGACAATTTTAGATTTTGCCGGAATTAAATTTCCTATGGCCATAAAAGATGTGTCCAAATTCTAAACACAAAATACCATCTCGATTAATGCTTATGGCCTTACCATGAACAAGAAGAAATTTGTTTTTGTTTCATTGTATCTAACGTCAAACAAGAAAGACGAGCACGCAAACCTTCTCTGAATAAAGAGGAGTATTTCGATGAGGAAAGCAGCGATAAAGACGTTGTCAGTAACTGGAACTTAGGACGCGATCATTTAAATGACATTATGTATGGATCAAAGACCTTTCTCGTCTAGTTAGAAGTCAGCTATCGAAACATAAGTACAAAACATACATTTGTGATCGGTGCTTGCACTACTTTACATGTATGGAAAACCTGGCTGCAGACACAGAAGATTGTGCAAAATTAAATAACTAAAACCAGTTGACGATGAAGTTCAAAGAAGAAGATGCAATTCATAATTCTTCCAAAGACATGTGGTTACAATGAATCACTATCATTTTATGAGTCCTGTCTCGATGATATGGTTCCAGCGAAATGGTTCGCCCTGCAGTTATTGGAAATTGCAAAGAAATGTCCAGGTACTAAGCTAGCTAAACGGCTTGCCAAAGGTGATCCTCGTATTAATCCGTTAGATGCAGCGTACAAAAAATACGACATTGCATACTCGTGAAATCGCGAAAACGTTGAAATGAGAAACGCTGCAGATCATGTACTAGCCAGTAAACCCTGGCGGCGTGTTTTTTCTTAAGACGCTAGAAATGACAAGGAAGCAGCACCAAAGGTAATAACTAACGCGATGAATGCCAAAGCGAAACTCGGTATTGAGTTAAAGAAGAAGATACCTATTTCAAAAAGGAAATCTATTTCGGAAAGTTTAAAGAAGAAGAATATCAAGTACAAAATCTACGTGTCTTGTCAATACCTACGAAAGTTGGTGGTGTTTTGCCACCGATTCCAACTTTTTCTGGACTCAGTGCAGTTGGCGCTCTCATTGGCGGAGCGGCAGATAAAGCTTAAACTTTAAACGAGACTATCACAGCAAACAACAACTGGCAGAAGCTTAACGTTATTACATTGCAATGGAGGCTATTGCTATACAAAAGGGATAGGGAATTCATCTTAGACCGGTAGCTATGAAATCGAAGACGTTGAGAGTTATATCCAGAAAGCTTTAGCAATTAATGGTATTACAATAAGCATCAAGCCAAATAATAACACATTGCGCAGCGAGATAAAGTGTGATCGCAGTGTGAAATTTTAACCTTACAATTCTATTGGACGAATGTTGGGATTCACACACGTATTTTTAAAGCCAATAAGACTCATACTTTTAAACTACCTGTGGCTATTCTTAAAGTCAACGCTCTACGAGTTGATTGAAATATCGCTACGGGAGCTCACATCAACAATCGCAAAGTGTACATCCTTCATGAATCCTTTCCTATTGTACCACCAGGATATAAGATCGTTGAAGTGCAGTCACACGCCATTTACCTTGCCGTCGCCGTAAAGACAATATATCACATTTAGCTCCGCATAGTTAATGAGGATGGCGACTAGGTGAATTTTCGAGAAGTGGCTATAACAATACGACTGCACGTCAAATATTCATAATCATAATATATATCGTGTACAATAGCAAAGGAGTCTATATAAGAGCGTCAATATGCCAATGCAAGCCAGTTCTCAAGTAGCACGTAAGACGCTAACACTTGTCCAGCATGAAGATTTGTATATACTAACCAGCAGGAGTTCACTGCATGTGTATGGAAGACTAACAAAACCTCATGGAGTGACAGCTGTTACTGCACAACCCTAGAGATAAATTCCATATGCCATATGTTAGATGAACAAATTAATTTCATGGAGAATACAGGATGGCTCTATATGCAGGAAGGAACAAAACATCTTACCAATGATGAGGGATACTTTGATGCCACTATTCCAATCAGTATGATTCGAGGATTAGCTGAAGACCATTGAAAGATCGTTGTCAATGCAAAGCATGAAGTTTTCCTGAAAAAATTACGCAGTGACTTAAATGCTGTTGTTGAAGTATGAAAACATCCAGGAAACGAAGAGCAATTTAAGATATCGATTTATAAAGTGAAGTGCATCATACCATTTGTAATGGCTTCAGGCCAGCAAAAAATACATTTGTTGAACTTTATTTCAAAAGATTTTCTCACAGTCATCAGTTTTCGCTCCTAAAAATTGTATGAACAGCCCCTCCTTTCCACCACCTCAAGGCATATGGACTATGAAAACATCAACTCAGTTGGAAAATCCCTGGTACATTATACTGTATTCCCCGATAGGTAGTAAGGATAGACTAGCCAGATATGCAACTCGATTTGAGCAATGCAATATAACCAATATCAAAGTGTTCTTTAATTCACAGTAGTATCCGTACGATAATTTAAATCTGGACTTTGGCCATAATCAATTTGCGCTACTGTATGAGATGTATGCAAACTTTTATGCTGCCTACTGCGGCAAAGAGCCTGATCCAGTGCTAAAGAAAAGTGGTTTCAAAGAATATGCTCCTCTAAGTATCATTGACAGTTAAAAACATAATGAGTTTCAGCGCCTTAGTACCAGCCCCTTATTGGTGGCGTGAAAAAGTTGATTTAAGATGATAGTGGTGGGGGTGATGGCAGAAATGAGGGTAATGCTAATGGTGGTGAGGAGAAAAGGTACAAAAGAGAGATGATTTCAGCAACAGACTTTAGTTTTCGTCGATATGGACTTCATCATGGACGGGCAAGGTTTCAAGAAACCAATCAAGCAGTTTGTCTTTATGGAGTTGGCTATAATTCCGGTAACTTAATGACACTGTTTTACCGGCTAAAGTGCCTCAGAACCCGCCCAGGTATACTACTTCCATTAAGTTAATAATTAATCTCTTTGGTAAAAAATGTAACTATCTTCTTTGAAAGAAAATAGTGCATCAGTCCTGAGCAACAGCACATTTATTGTGATGCAAGAAATTTTAGTTTAAACAAAGATCGAAGAAAAAATTAAGAAAGTTCATGAATGTCTATGATTGCAGAGTTTTCGGTTGACAATTCTGAAAAAGGAATTACCGAAGAAAAGGCTGAAAATTGTGTACCCTTCAAGTACGATCTTAAAAATGAAACAACTTTCAATTCTACACTTTTCCGATTCAACAATTTCCAATATTCTTGACGCAGCATTTTTCTTCAGCATTTCTTGTCATAGAATCTGAGAAGAGAGGAGAAAATACGAAAACTCTCATCAGAAATTGAACAGAATATTCGATATTCTTCTATCTTTTTTTAGTCGTCTCGTCCTTGTGGAATGCACCTAACGCCAGATATTAATTAAATTTTTCATTTATAATACATGGGCTAAATATCAAGTCTGAGGTAGCACCTTAACCGATTTGGAAAACATAATATCCCTTTCGATCTAAATAGCGAAGTGCTTTCAGAATCAGATTCCACTTGCAATTATTGTCGACCGGATTTCCGAAATTCAAATGTGCCAACAAGCAAATCATCTTTACTGGAAGGTAAAATTAATCTGACTCTGAAAAGAGCGTCAGCACCTTTTGAAAACTGCGTTTTGGTTATACATCGAAAAATCGTCGCATAAAACCACAAACTATCAGAGATCAGGTCCTGGTTAACCAACGCTTTCATTTATCTGGAGGTTCGTGTTCTTGCGATGAACATATTTCAGATGTATAGTGGGAGCTTTTAGCGCAAAAAGTTTTTTTTTCAATTTTGAGTTTATTGCTAAATGGTATTACAAATTTTGAATCCCTAAGAATGCCATTTCGGTCCTTCGTTTTTTAATCCTCATTAGGCGGTGAAAATATTAAGATTCCAATCCCTTTTAAAGCCAATAGGAGCGGCCAGACGTAACCTCCAATAAATGAAAAATGCAATTTTCGTTTAAAGCATTAAAACGCGCTCCAGAAGCATGAAATTTCCCAAATCTAGTAGGATAGTATACAAGAATACATCTTTTCATCGTGAAATGTTCTTTTCGTTAAAAAATTATCAATTACAAAAAAATATAAAATCATGATAAAGAATTTGAAAAATTATTTCTAATCACAACCATCAGTGTGGAAATTAATCAATATGTTTCGCGTTACCACTGGATGCATGACATTTTTTAATACTTTTTCAAGCAAGCCTTCTTACCGGATTCGGACTCTTTAATATACATATTGCATCAACATAGCGATTGATGAATAAAGCGAGGAAATCTCTGCTGAAAGATTTTGTTCCTCTCTACCTAGGCTTTTCTTGAGTAGATCAATAAAAACTAAATAATCATAATGCAGCAGTTGCTCATTAACTATTTCTGAACGGACATAATAATAAGTTAATTAACATTGGTGATGGTTAAATTCAGAAGAGTTCTAATTCTAGATTTCAGTGAGGATCCTTTAGCATTCACAAACAATGTCCTCTGTTAAAATCTGTTGTTGGTGTAGCAGCTAATGGATATATTTTAGATGTATTTTGCCCCTTTCCAGCCAACAATAATGATTGAGCTCTTTGAAAATAAATCTGGCCTTCGTTCTTTATTCATGAAAATTAATGTTTTCCTCGTAGATCGCAGATTCAGAGATTGTGTTGCCACTTTATTAGAATATGGATACGACTAAGAATGCCTCATCCAGCTCAAGGTGGTTTTCCTTTCCAGTGATTACGAGGCAAACCTGTCTCGTCTTGTCACAAAATGCCGGTTTGTGGTTGAAACCGACAACGGGCGACTAAAACAATCTTTTTGTTATTTTTGCAAGGTGTGGCATCGATCCGGAACGCCTTGCATGAATTCCTTAAGTCAGATATCGCCCATCGGCAGAAATTCTCCCGATTTATACTTGCTAAAATCTCAGAGCCCAGATGATTAGCTTGATTAATCGAAAACCGACGACTGAATAGGCACTCTGCAAACTTTCAGACAACGGATCAGAATTCGTTGAAAGATATCCCAAATCTATCGATGGACGACTTACAAATTTAGGTTTTTGGATCATATTCATTGAATTCGGAAGATGTGAGTGCTAATAGCGGTTATTATGTTAAAGTCTGGAGATATGATGAACCCCTTTCTTTAAACTCTCAAAGTACTTATAATAGTGTCCCGATGTTAATTCGTGTGAGAATATAATATCGCCGCTATAAATGCATATAATATTTCATTCATATTCTCGTTAATCATAATAAAAGTGGCCCAGAGGTATTATCAGGACACTTTTGCCAGTGCAAAAACGAAAATGGTTCACATTAGTGAATACAAATGTCATCTCTTAGAATTTTCAGGTACTTATCAGACTGCCTAGTACAAGGAAATCGCACACCTGTGGCGGAGATAATAGAAAACAGCCAATAAACGTGATCGTCTGTCCTCGGATTTTCATTTATACCTAGATAAGAAAGCCACATGTGAAAAATGTAGGAATTACGATCCCATAGTAGCAGGCGATAATTTTGTTACAAATGTTCTCTAAAGGGGCGCTCTCATCTGGGAATAAATCTCGTTATGGAGACATGCTGAGGAAAGGCAATCGCAAACTGGCGCCAGGTGAAATACATGGCGTGCAATCTCCTTATAGTACTTCGTGAGAGGCTATAATTTTGTATAACAGTATTTAGATATTCAGCATCTGCAGAGATTCTGTAGGAAAATTCGAAAAACAAAATCCACTCACTCATTGCACATCAAAATTAGCCTGGAACCAGAAGTATCTTTCAAATGTGTGCTCCTTTTGGCTGTGCAGAAGACACGACTTGCTAAACACCAGTGGAAATATAACTTAAAAACACACCAAAATTACTGTGCGTAAACACCGCCTGCACTTCTGTTTCCGGGTTTATCGTAACTATTCAAAAGTCGTGAACGAAAGTCCAGTGTCTTGCAGTGACCGTTGATCCCCCATCGCTAACCCTACTTTGGCGCTTTCCACCATAAAACTGCATTCGACTCCCGCTCACGTACGAGCGTCTGCGCCTGGTGCTAATCGACTGCGACTTTTCTCACTAAAAATGCGTCTCGTAGTGGTGGAGGAGTCCTCTTCGTCACTCCTTTTTTGCGCGACGCCTGCGCAGTTGCAAAAGTCAGAGTCTTTTAGGATCACTGCACGTAAGTTTATACCGCGCTTCTGATTGGCCCAGCCTAAATATTTCGAAACTCAAAAATACAACTTCAATTGAATTTTAGAAAAGCAATTTTTGATTTTTGACTTCATTTTCACACCTCTATATAAGAAGAAACATTTGACTCAGGGACACCCCGTATATAGTTACAATTCAGAACTTTAAAGTTTCCTTAACATTTCTAACATTTCACTCTAATGGCTTTTAATTCAATGGGTTATACGAATATAAATTATTGTTCCGTTACCGTTAAGAAAGCGTCTATCATCCTATTACAAATAAGCTTTAGTCTATCTTTCCGCTACGGATAAGAATGCGCCTAACTTCAATTCGTCAGAAATTTAGTAAAGGCTACTTAGTCCCCCTGATAACTTAGCTAAATGAAGCTAGGCGCATTCTTATCCGCAGCGGAAAGGTAAACTAAAGTTAATTTGAAATAGGGTGATAGACGCTTTCTAACTGTAACGGAACAATAGCCTTATATTTGTAGAACTTATCGAATTCAAAAGCTTTTGAATTTGGTTTCAGATATTTCAATTTAAACTAATGATTAATTCCAGAATGTTAAATGATGCTTTAATTTAAAATTCTCTCATGTATGAAGTTTCATTGAAATTATTCTTCAAACGTTTTCAATTTAACTTAGATTGAATTATTAAAGCTTTTATGTTCCTGAGTGGTGCCAAAGTTGACTGGCAGGCTGTCAAACATGCCAAAGAAACTCTTGAAACCCACGGGGAATGATTGTTTAGATGCTAAAAACTAATGAGAATTTTGACTGGCAGCTCCTGAGTGGTGCCAAAGTTGACTAGCAGGCTGTCAAAAATGTCAAAAAATCGAGAGAAGAAACGTCATTTTAGTACTCTTGAAACCCATTAGGGATGATTTTTTATGTGCGACAACTACCAAGAAGTTTGAGTGGTAGCTCCTGAGTGGTGCCAAAGTTGACTGGCAGACTTTTAAACATGTAAAAATTCGAATGCAAAAACTTAATTTTAGTACTCTTGAAACCCACGGGTAATGATTGTTTGGATGCTAAAAACTAACGAGAAGTTTGACTGGCAGCTCCTGAGTGGTGCCAAAGTTGACTGGCAGACTGTCAAAAATATCAAACAATCGAGTGAAGAAACGTCATTTTAGTACTCTTGAAACCCATTGCCGATGACTTTTTAGGTGCAAACAACTACCAGGAAGTTTGAGTGGCAGCTCCTGAGTGGTGCCAAAGTTGACTGGCAGGCTGTCAAACATGCCAAAAATTCAAGTGAAGAATCATCATTTTAGTACTGTTGAAACCCATTGTTGCGAGCTGTGAATTTACGTAAAAAGTGAGATTTACGTAGTTTCTTTTTTTAATATACATATTAGTTTTAGAGAAGTGTCCTATACACGGAGAAAAATGGATGTTCAAATGTAGATGTTCAAAGGGTAAGATTGTAGAACCTAATACGCAGATATTCATATCAAACATTTAACATCTTTTTGAGATGTTATATTTTATGTTTTAGGTTAGTTTTCTTAACATATTTGACGAAAGGTTTATAAATTTGAAATAAAATTTGAGTTTAAGTAACTTAAAATAGACAGAAAATTTTGATTCAGATTACAGATCATTCGTACTCCGATTATTCATCCCCGTTTTTATTATGAATTAGAAATATTGAATATAACCTCACCTTGACAGAATGCATCATCTAGTCGATATTTTATACCCTTTATCTGTTTTTCGTTCGTGTAGGGTGAGGGATCCAGTGGCTGAACAGTCACCTGTGATTGAACACTAATGCGAAAAATATATAAATATAACCTTTCAAAGTTAAAGCCTTTATGAATTTCTATATATTTGAAATCTTAAGGAAATTTTGAAGAGTTAATATACAATTCATTGCAGTAAATTCTTGTAAATAATTTAAAAAATTTCTTGAATGTGAAGTATCATCGATTATGGTGAGTGATAGTGAGAAAGTCGTCGACCACTATAAGGTACGTGTCTAAGCAACTCCTTCTTTACACTGCTTTTACAAAAAAATTCTTGACCTTTTCTGCATCAAAGTTGTGCTGTTATAGTCGTAAGATATTATTATTCAATTTCCCACAAGGTTTTTCACAAAAAGTACGTTTTTTTATTAATAAATGAGTGTTCACGTACTGGAACTTTAAATTGCCCGTGTTCCAGTGAACGAACGCTGTGTTCGTTTATTGGAGCAAAACTGTCACCCCGCAGGTCTAGTGAATGAACAACTGGTGACGGAGACCTCGATGTTGTTTCGTTACATATAAATAAGTTTGTTTCAACTAATGTGACTATAAATAGTTATAGTTTAAATGTATATTTTTGTGGTTAGAACATCAAAAAAGTCCGTACGAACTAAATTAAAGATAAGGCAACTTTGAAGTTAAAAATTTAATGCTTTTTTTGCATTTAGAAAACGTTGTTTAACTATAAAAACATTAATTCGTACTAGGTACTACTGCGTACCAGTCAATATATTTTTATAAATGCTTAAAGAATTTCCATTTTTACAACACTGTGATTTATATTTGTATTTGCTAATTTAACCTAAAGCAACTTAGTAAGGTGTTGTATTACAAATGCTATGTGTCCTAAAAATCGCAGTTTTCTATTGTAGTCGCTAGATAAGAGTTATCTATTTTTGAACGAAAATTTCTTTTTTTGTAAGGTTAAAAGAACTGATAGAAATGTTTTAAAGATACATATTGCAATAAAAAATTAGGAAAAGTTAACCTAGTTCTGTGTTTAACTTTTTTATTCCCTCCTTTCTTTACATCTAAATGTCTTGTGGTTTTTATTGAAATAACATATTTAATGAATTTTGTAACGCTTTCTAATATTTTACATTATTTAATTACTCATTTTGTAATGTATCTATGTAATTTTATACCCAAATCCTAATTCTAATTTTTAGTAATTATAGTGTTCATTCACTGGTGCTCTACTGTTCATTCATTGGCTCACAGTGTTCATTCACTGGTGTTTTCGTTAATTTTGCACTATTTAATTATTTTTAGTAAAGCTTTTTGGTAAAACAAAATTTATTTATCGGATTATGAAATTTGAACCCTTAAGAATCTATTTTCAAAAGTTTTGTAAGAATAATCAATTATTATAACGTGAAATGGACTAGTTGTAATCAATGATTTCCGTAAGTGTTCATTCACTGGGTCACTTACCCTACGAACATGAAAGTTTAATTTAAAATTCACAAATAAGTTTTCAATTAATTCCTTAAATGACCATAAATAAGTAAACTCCTCAAATATTTCCAGACGTAATTTGACATAACCATACATGTAATATGTTCAGATTTTTCAGTTGAACATTTTGAATATAATATGTTAACCCTGAACATCTAGATTTTACTTTTGAACATCCATTTTTCTCTGTGCAGATGAAGATTTTTTTAAATGAAAAGGAAAAAACTTTCATTCGGTTGCTGATTAAAATGTCAGTCAATTTTGGCACTACTCGGGAGCTGCCAGTTAAATTCTTTGTCAGTTGCTTGCACCAAAAAAAATATCCTCAATGGGTTTAAAAAGTACTAAAATAACTTTTTCACTTGAATTTTCGACATGCAAGATAGTCTGCCAGTGAAATTTGACACCACTGAGGAACAGCCAATCAATTATTATCTTACTTTTTAGCACCTAAAGAATCATGTTTTTTCAAGAAATAATTTTAATTTAAAAATCACTGTTCTAATTTTCATCCTGTCATTTTTTATATGCTTGACAGTCTGCCAGTCAACTTTGGCACCACTCAGGAACTGCCAGTCAAACTTCTAGTTAGTTATTAGGATTCAAAAAATCGTTCCACCTGTGTTTGAAGAGTACTAAAATGACGTTTTTTCACTCGAATTTTTAACATGTTTCACAGCCTGCCAGTCAACTTTGGCACCACCGAGAAACTGCCAGTCAAACTTCTTGTTAGTTTTTAGCATTTAAACAATCATTCCACGTGGGTTTCAACAGTACTAAAATTACGTTTTTTCACTCGAATTTTTGACCAGTTTAACGATAAATTGTTGCAAAATGCACCAACAGCTGTTAGTCAGTCAACGAATTTCGAACTGTTGACTAGGAAAACAAAAAAATCTGAAATTTTAGTGAGTACTAAAATGACGTCCATAGAATTGTCGCGAGCTCCCGGACTACAAGAAGTTTAAAAGGGGCGATGAAATGGCTGCAAAAATTCGGATTGATTGATAATATTTTATCAAAGCGAATATTTTACGATAAAGAAATGCATTCTTGTGTGAAATTCTACTAGATTTGGCGAATTCCATGCTTTTGGAGTGCCTTTTAATGCCTGTAAAGAACGTTGTGTTTTTAATTGATTAGAGTCGTACGTTTGGCAGCTCATGTATGTTTTGAAAGGGATTGTATTCTTATCATTTTTGCCGCCAAATGAGGATTAAAAAGCGAAGGACAAAGAAGCATCCTTAGGGATTCAAAATTTTTAATACCTTTTAACCTTCATCCGAACGCGCCTATTTTATTACCAGTAGGCGCGGGATGGTAACCTATCGCCACCTCGTTTCCACGTATTCTACCGCTCATATCTCACCATTAACCTTTGTAATCGGGGTTATTTTGAATAGAATCGTCGAAACACATGTTTAACCAATAAAACCATTTATTAAGACTTGAACAATATATAAAATAGATATACGATAAACAGTCTCAAGAAAGTTTGGTAATCAAGTATCATAATATTGCTGTAATAGGTATATCAAAATAGGAATGCATTCATTACAATATTCCTATAATCGATACGTATCTCCATGAAGAATAAAAATACAAAAATAAACAATCTTAGGAAATTAGCGTTATCATAATTTGGTACTGAATTTTGCAATCAATGTTGTGCGGCGGTAAATTACTGACAACCTGACCTTTCCAAATGTTGATGATGATTGGCACGCATGACCTGCAGTCCCAGAGGTAACGGCAATGGTATATTGCGTCATATACGAGGTGTGTTCAAAAAGTAATGTGACTTTTCAATTTTCGCGGGCTACGTACATTCAAGTTTAAAATTTTTTGTTTTGTTTTATTGGTACCCTCGTCAGGATCATATGTTCACAGTTTTGACTATATAGCTCATGTTGTTTTTCTGGCAACGGCGTAAAAGGTTAGAAGGGTTTGGTGTACTCGGCGATTTTCTTCTTTCGAAAAAAATGGAGCAAAAAGTTTGCATTAAATTTTGCGTGAAAAATGGAATCCAGTGCTCTCAAACTCTTGAAATGTTGACAGTTGCATACGGTGACTCTACTCTGAGAAAGAAAAATGTGTATAAGTGGTACAAGCTGTTCCAAGAAGGCCGAGAGGATTTCGAAGACGAACCTCGCCCTGGACGTCCCAGCACGTCAACAACAGATGAAAACGTTCAAACAGTGGAAGAAATGGTGTTGAAAAATCGCCAAATTACTATCAGAGAAGTTGCTGAAGATGTTGGAATATCGGTTGGCTCATGCCATGCTATCTTTTCGGACGTTTTGGACATGAGACGTGTGTCAGCGAAATTTATTCCAAAACTGCTTAATTTTAATCAAAAGATCCATCGCATGACCATCGCTCAGGAGATGTTGAATGAAGTCAATAATGATTCTGATTTTCTCAAAAGGGTTATAACTGGGGATGAATCGTGGGTATATGGTTATGACGTCGAAACTAAAGCCCAATCGTCTCAGTGGAAGCATCCTGAGTCTCCATGACCGAAAAAAGCACGTCAAGTTCGGTCAAATGTGAAGGTTTTGCTCATGTCTTCTTTGATTACCGTGGCGTAGTGCACCAGGAATTCTTACCATAAGGTCGTACGGTCAATAAGGAGTATTACCTTCAAATTATGCGCCGTTTGCGAGAAGCGATACGCAAAAAACGTCCGGAACTTTTGAAAAACAATTCGTGGCTTTTGCATCACGATAATGCACCTGCTCATTCATCGCTGCTTGTGAAAGAATTTCTGACGAAAAATAGCACCACAGTCATGCCTCAGCCTCCATATTCACCGGATTTGGCCCCCGGTGACTTTTCTCTTTTCCCAAAACTGAAGAGACCCATGAAAGGACATAGATTTTCAACGATTGAGGAGATACAAACTGCATCGCTGAAAGAACTCAAGGCTATAACACAAAATGATTATCAGAAGTGCTTCGATGATTGGAAAAAGCGTTCGCACAAGTGTATTATATCTGAGGGGGATTACTTTGGAGGGGACAACATAAATATTGAGGAATAAATTAATATTTTTTGAGAAAACCTTAAAGTCACCTTATTTTTTGAACACACCTCGTGTAGTAACTAGAGAATACAAGCACTGCCCGAGCTTCTGGACTACAGCTTCTGGCTGTAGTTATCCATGTTTTTCTGTCACGTGCGGTAGACTACCATCCACGCGCCCGCTTGAAGGTTCATGCTAGCCTTCTGACAGGGGTAGTTTTAGGAGATTATAAGATATAGCATTAGCCAATCGTAAGCGCAAACAGGCACCTATGCATACAGATTAGGTTCTCCTACCACAAAAAAACTACAAAATGAATTTGATACCATTTATTCGATCACAAAAATCACAAAAGTTTGATTTTTCTTGTTTAAAAAAAAGTTGTTACTTATAGTTTTAAAGTTTCGAAAAATATTAAAGCTTAATAGGTTATTTTCCACATTCGTGAGTGGACAAAGATATTAAAGTGGAATATTTGCGAGAGATATGAAGCTGCACGAAGTTCTCTCGATAAGAGCGGAAAATGGCCGAGATTGACAGACTATTTTGGCGTAAAAAGAAAACCTGTTTGTGGTCCAGTTGATCCACAGAACGACAATTCCTGTGTCTTTCTGCTAGCAATCCATTATATACCGATGAAGCAAGACGTCATACTAAAATGCCGTCCACTACTGGAATACGTGGTTACTATAGAGATCAACCCCCCTGCCTCGACCGTGTATGTGTAGTGGTAGTAGTTTTCTTACGATTCGGAGGGGAAATGTCGGTCAAACTAATCCAACAGATAGCGTGACAAAGTAAGTCTGTCTTTTTCATTGAATTGCATTACGAAAAAGCAAAAATAATTAAAAACTTGATGCTATTTGCAAATAAACAAAAAAAAATATATGAAAAAATAATAGTAACTATTACTAATTATTTAAAAAAAGAAAAAGTCATAAAAATATGTAGTTTAATATGAATAAAATTTAACCTTAAGATAAAATTTGAAAGCAGTTCGAACTTCATATTTCAGTGATTTATTTTGCTGGTATTATTGATTTTA
Organism: Belonocnema kinseyi; assembly: GCF_010883055.1. Taxonomy (NCBI): domain Eukaryota; kingdom Metazoa; phylum Arthropoda; class Insecta; order Hymenoptera; family Cynipidae; genus Belonocnema; species Belonocnema kinseyi. The sequence continues at coordinate 2,950,899 of NC_046665.1, read as the reverse complement.
TTATTTGTTCTAGTCAAACAAAATTATTTATTGTTGAAATTATTAATGAAGCTAATGAAAAAATTAATAATATTTAAGACCCCTATGACAAAAATATTTAAAACGTATATGATCAGAAGAATTAATAAACAATATATTACTTATATCCAATATAAATACAATAATAATTAAAATATGTAAGACTACAACGTAAGTTGCAATGTAAAAGATCTTTGTACCTTTAAAATCTTAAAAGTTTCAAGTTTTGAAGGAAATATTTTTAAAAAGTAGTGGTAATTGCAATTAAAGTGTTTGAGGCAATCATTTGGTAAAAACTCAATGACACGAATGAGAAATGAGAAAATGAATTTAATATTATTCAATATAATGTATATATTTATTTAAATGGAACCAAACATCATGTATACATTTATACAGTTCAATAATTTATTTGTTGCTTAATCTTAAAAGCTTTTTCTCGCTGCATTCAGCCCTTAATAATTTTATTGAGAAATTTAAATTTAGAGGAGATTTTGAATTAAATAGTTAATTATATTACTGCAAATCTCATTTATAAAATAAACAGACTATAAGCTATTAAAATCTATAAACAAACGTACTGTTCTCATGAAGCACAGTTGGAGGAAATGCACTTTTAATTCAAAAATGTCCAGAGCCTTTAATTTTCTTGCGATTTTGAATCTTTCTGTTTTAAATTAAAGATCATTAAATTCTATAGATCTTGACTCTCCGAACTTTTGTCTCATATATTTTTTTATTAATAATTTTTCCAGTGAAACTATGAACAAAGTCTTATTATCGGTGAATTTTATTTTTTTTCTAAACGTGCTTCCCATTAATGTAGGAATGACATTTAATAACAAAAATAATTTAAAAGTTTGTCATAATCACTATGATGAACAATTTTTGTGGCAAAATATTAGAATTTGAGATTTTTCAAATTATAATTTTCTTCAATGGCCTGAACAACTTCAGGTATTCCTTAAAATAATAGATATATAATAATATTTGATAAAACATAACAATTTAAATTTTTGTTAAAAAATTAGATAAACAAATTTTCAATGTTGGCCCTTTCGCATAGAAAATTTTGTTTGCACTGAAAATGTTTTAAGCTATTGGACGAATGACTGCTAGTCACAAAAATATTAGAAAAGTTAACAATAACCACTGTTATTAACCATTCCTGTGACAAAATATTTAAACTTAAGGTTTTATCAAATTTAAATTTTCTTTGATGGCCAAAACGGTGGGTTATTGTCAAAAGATTTTGTATTGAGTAAATCTTAGCATGCAGTGTTATGATTCATTTCCAATCTATTACGATTAAAAACCCGACTTATTCCAAGTGAAACTGCCAACATTGGGAAATTTTTTATGTAAATTGTTTATAAACGTGTAAGTTGTTATATTCTACTAAATATGATCAAATATACACTTTTTTAGGAATATCCGTAGCCATTGTAGCGATTAAAGAAAAGAAAAATTTTGATAAAACCTTACATTCGAATATTTTGTTACGAGAATTATTTATAACAATGTTTATTATATACTTTTAAATTATTTTTGTTATTAAATGTCATTCCTAAATTAATGTGAAGCACTTTTAGCAACAACAAAATTTTACCAATAATAAGACTATTTTTTAATTTGTTTATCAAATTTGTTTGCAGAAAATAAATGGAATGACACACAAATTATTTATATTTTATGAGTCCCTAAACATTAATTTAAGACGATATAAAGCTTTCCTGATCAATAATTAAAGAGTAACAAATTATTATGTACAAAATTTCAGTTTTTCCATACTTTGAGTAGAAACATTACTAATAAACAAATAGAGAAGACAAAAGTTCGGAGCGTCCAGCTTAATGAAAAAAGTGACTTTAAATATATACACTAAATATATAAATTATATTAAATAATGTTAAATCCATTTTCTCATTTATTAGTCTTTTCATTGATTTTTTACCAAATTATTTCCTCAAACATTTTAATTACAATTACTATTACTATTACTATTGTCATTGGGGTCTTAAATATTATTAATTTTTTCATTAGCTTCATTAATAATTTCAACAAGAAATAATTTTGTTTGACTAGAACAAATAATAAAATCAATAATATCAGCAAAATAAATCATTGAAATATGAAGTTCGAACTGCTTTCAAAATGTATCTCAAAATTAAATTTTATTTATATTAAACTACATATTTTCATGACTTTTTCTTTTTCTAAATAATTAGTATCAGTCACTCTTATTTTTTCATATATATTTTTTTGTTTATTTGCAAACAGCGTCAAGTTTTTAATTATTGTGGCTTTTTCTTAATGCAATTCAATGAAAAAGACTGACCTACTTTTTGCGGCGCCACCTGTTGGATTAGTTTAACCGACAATTCCCCTCCGGATCGTAAGAAAACAGAAAAGTGAGGGCGATGCATGGGGCTGATCGAGATCCTCCAGAGAGATCTGTGTCACGGCCGTTGAGATTTTTGTTCTTGTGTACATAATAAAATTATTAAAAATATTATCGTATAAAAAGGTTGTTCTAATATACTTTTTACAAAATGTAGTAAAAAGTCAAGTATCGCCAAATTCTCCAAGTCACATGAATGTATGAAAATGAAATAAGCCAGAATAAATGATATAGAAAATAAACAAAAATGAACTTAGAAATGATTAAAAACCAATTGCAATGCAATTTTTGAAAGTCATATTTCATTTAAACTATAGTTTTAAAAATTAACTATGACATTCTAAAATGTGGTCACATTTCAGTGATGCGAAGCGAGGTAGAAAAAACTTGAACAAATGTAAATTCACACTGTTTTTTACGATCGGATGATTGGACATTTACAGTTTACATGGGTTTAAGGCGGCTTCAAGTGCATATTTTTTTAGTAGCGGTTACGAGACATGATATCAGGACTGTAGGTAAATGATTTATTTAAATTCTCATTTTTGATATTATTCTTATTGGAGAAGGTATTGTGTAAAATTAGACATATATTTATTAACATTTATTTGCTAGTTTTTAAGCTTATTTTCAAACTTCGCGTGTAACATACTACTTTAGCTATTATGGATGCGCTTGAAGTCACCTTCAGCAGAAGTTAATGACATTTTAAACAAATTTTAACGCTGCAAAAAAAGTATTTTGATTACTCCGTGAGTTTCCAATGGAAATTTTAACGTAGAATCCGAGATTCAACAATTTAAAAGTTGATCTTGCTTTTTTTTTAGATTTTAAAGAAGGAACCGAAGGGGGCCTCAGTGGGGTCTTTAAGGGTACTTTGTAGAGGCTCCTTTCGGTTCCTTCTTTTCGACAGGGATCAGCCAAAAATGAAATAGTTTTTTCGTATTTTTCCTTGTCAAACTGGCTTATGGTACTTTTTAGATTACGGGATATTATAATTCTGAACCATTTGGTTATGTTGCCCACGTACCAAGCTGTTGTTTCAAAGTCAGGTCTCGATTCTTCATCTTTCAAAAAGTAGAGTGATGCGCTAACCTTGGGGTTTAATATTTTCTTTCCTCGGTCAACTATCATTTTTTGAAAATTTCTACTTTTTGGTTACGCTATTTTTTAACAGTTGAGGTACGTCTGCTGAAAATATAACCTACATCCAAGTTAGATTTGTAAGTGAGGATGTGGGATAGAATTAATAATTTCTCGATTTCTTCCAGCTGTAATACGAAAGGCATTCCAGCAAGCAATGTTGCTTGGTCCCATGTCAAATGTTACACTATTAACTTGTAACCTAATCGCTTCTGCTCTCGATATAATTTCTAAAATTTTTGGTTTCAATAAAGCACCGTTAAATCTATCACCTATGAATTCATAGCCAACTACTTTTTTACATCATACTGCAGTCCCAACTAAGCCATATACAAGGGCATGCTTTACTGTGCCTTCCATGCCTAAAGGAAGAGGTATATTTTCTAAATATTATCTTGTTTGTAAATCATACACCCCCCCCCTCAATAGAAACTTTGTCAAGTGCAGCTGAGCATTCTAAATCAGTATTGGACGATTTTAGTGGTTTGATCTTCTTCTCACTTTTGTTAAAGAGGTTTGAAAACAGGGTTCACATTTGGTCGCGAGTGAATAGTTTCATCATAGCCTGTTTAGAAAAATTATGTCTGTACCTCTCCATATCTCTATTGTGCTTTATCAACTGATAGACTTGTTTCTTTGGAGACGACATTTTTTTCTTTTGTATAACAAATATCTTGTATATTGTGCTTTTATTATGTCTATAATTCAGATTTAAATTTTCCTGTAAATAATGTGAAACAAAAATTTATAACACCTGCTGCAAAAAATAAAGGAATAATTTTTTGTGGGCATTAGAGTTTTCAACAATGGATTAACCTTGCTATCAGGTTCCACAGCCTTATTAGGAGTAGGTAGTTCTGCATTGCTGTTAATGCTACTACAGGCGGACCGTTAACTATACCGTTTGTCAAATGTTGTTCTCCACTAGAGTCTTCACATGTTGACTTATTATTGCGTAAGTCAATTCCAGCAGCAGCTGACTGATCTGAAGACATTTTAAGCGCTGAATCACTTGAGACAAATAAACAAAAGATAAAAGTTTCGAGACTCTGGATTTATGGTTTAGATCAGCCTTAAATCCGACATTAAAACCAGATTTTACTGTATTTTTTGTGTGATGAAAATTTGGATTTTCGACTATTTAAAAAAATTCAAATACTTGTTATAATAATCCTGTAGATCTCTCAAAAAGTAAAGCTATAACTCTGTCAACTTTCCTTTTATCGAGAAAACTTATTAGGATAAATTAATCGTGGTCCTGTGTGCTTAAAATAACTGTAAAAAGAATGTTTAAATCTTGAAAAAAATGGTCTCAAAATTTTTTAAATGTTCTCACTTCTTGACTTTTCATCCAAAATAGCTGGTTAACAAACTCGTTCTTTCTTGATGGGCCTTGAAAAGTGTGAAAAAAGTGTTAATGTAAGAAGAACACTTCTGCACCGAATTTGCAATAGACGTCTATTTTTAATAGCTTTCGCTACGCTTTCTCATTAACTGGAGTAGCGAAATCTATGCTCATTCGCGCTTCGCAAATCCGATGTAGAATTTTGATTCGTTTTAGGTAATATTGCCCAAACAGAGGTTCGAGATTGGTGTCAACTATAAGAAAAGTGTAACCAATGGAATAAGCAGTTATTCTAAAAAGGAAGCTATCGTCACATGTTAAAATGAAAGGAAGTGAGATTTTTTAACATAAGTGTAAATGAGTCGTACTAGTTGCTACAATGAAAAAATCATTCTTAGCACCAAGTAAATGCATTTACTTTTGTCCTATTTCTTAGCATCAAGAAAATATTCTTTAACAGAAATAATTTTCATTTAAACCAGATAAATATCGTTTGTCGATCTGACCAAATAAATTCTTTGGCTGTATTTTCTTTATTGAGATACATATTTCTTACATTCATAATTTCAACAATTTTATTTTTCGGTACTTTCCAGTAGTCCCGATTTAAAAAATACAAAAATATGGGACAATACAATACAAATGCAATACAAAATTACGGGAAGTTGAAATAAGTGGGGATAAGGCGGGCATCGAGGCAAGCTGGGAAAGTAGTGATGACGAGCGGCACAAGAATCCGGTTAGGTGTATGGAAATCGCGGCAACCGGAGCAGGCCTAGGGAGGGGTAACAGGAGAGGTAGACTAACGAGCTTGGAAAAGCTCAACAGAGCTGCACAGCGCTCTTATAGTGTAGGATCAATCTGATTGCTTGACGATTGACGAAAACGGGCGAGTGCGATAAGCAGAGAGGGAATTTTTAGTGGTGGGGAAAAATGAGCAGAGGAAAAAATGAAAAGAGAAGAAGGAAACGAAGACTTAGAGGGAGGCAAAATCTTAAAGAAAAGGATAAAAATAAGAACTCCGGAAAGAGATAAGGGGAATGGGAACTTGCTAACGAAGATTCAAGCACTATTCACAGGCTTTTGAGAGGAGACATGGGGGATACTGGAAGTTATGAAGAGGCAAGGAGGGGGCCTAAAGGAGGAGGTACAAAAATAGGAAAGAAATAGGATGAGTGGGAAGAATTATGGAAAGGCAAAAAACAGAAAGTCTGGGAAAAAATGAAAAGCATAGAAAATCAGACGAGAGAATATGATGAAAATAGGAAAAGGCAGGTGAATATGATAGAAGAGAGAGAGAGAGTTTGAGTAAGTTAGCAGTGAGCGCTTGCGAAACAGGGTTGAGTTAATAGCGAGCCAGGACACAATAGAAGGGAGGGAAGGCTTGCAGCTAGAAAATGAGAGACTGCGTAGTAGATTGACACAGATCTAAACACAAATAGAAAAATGGGAAAAGGGGGATGAATATAATAGAAGAGAAAGAGGGAGTGAGTAAGTTAGAATTGAGCATGTGCAGAAAAGAGTTAAGTTAATAGCGAGGCAGGACACAACAGATGGTAGGGGAGGCTTGCAGCTAGAAAATGAGGGACTGCGTGGTAGATTGACACAGATGGAAAAACAAATAGAAGGAGAGCAAAGATCAAAGAAGAATAAGAACGTAATGGCCAAGGGGCTGAAAGTGAATAGTTAAACGGGAGAAGAAGAGGTTAAGAAGCTGATGAAAGATATAGAAGCACAAATAAGGGTAGAAGGGGTAAAGAGAGTAGTAAAAATGAAGGAACGGAGGGAAGGCATGTTTCTGGTGACATTGGAGAAGGAGGAAGAGAGGTTTGAAGTTATGGACAATAAGAAGTAGTTAATAATAGCAAGGTAATAATAGAGAGATATATAATTAGGGTAAACAGAGAAATGGAGATCAGGGACGGACAATAGAAGAGTTGAGAACTTTCTAACAATAATCTTTTATTATTGTTCATTTAAGTTCAAACTTTGAAAATTTTTAAAATATGTTTGATCAACGTTTCAAACATTTGTCGAGTAGACTGATATTCATATTGTCATTATTTAAAAATCAAATTAAATAGAAAGAGAACAATTACAAAAACAAACAATAATGCGATTTTCAATTTAAAATTTTAAAATTATATTCGATATTCACAAATACACACGCATCACTCCAAGATGTGGTACGAGTCATGTGAATTAAAATATTTGTAATTCATAGGTATAAAAGACATAAATAAAATGATCAAACGAGTATAAAGTGGTGAACTCAGAAATGCGAATTTAAAAGAATGTTCATGATTATCAAACGCTTTTACTTATCGCTTTGTTGGTGAGTCGCCCTTATAGTGTATAAATCATGGAATCCGCAGTGGAGAGAAAAATGATCGGACAGCCTGAGGATTCCGTTAGATCGAGGATCGTTGAGTTGGTTTTTCCAAAAGAGTGTGATATTTGTGCCGTATCTTTAAATTTTCAGGAAACCTCTAGCACATGAGACCACGAACAAAGCGTCATTTTCGAGTGTTGCTTTATCTAAAATAAAAAAACCACGCTGAAAACATAAAAAATTTGTATTTCTCTAACCGTCAATTCAAACAAAACAAAATTGCGAAGAAAAAAAATATTTTCCGGAATTAATTAATATATACCTTATGTAGATAGATACATTGCTCCGCACAAACGTGGTTAAAAGCGTTTTAGAATTGTTGTAAATTAATGCTAATACTTGGCGCGTTTAACGATATTACTCCAACTCAATTATTAATATATGGTTCGAAAGGCAGCACCTTCCCACTCTTCATAATTACTTCTGGCGACTCACCAATCATCTGAGTTACATAATGGAACGTGACAATCCGTTTACCGCGTTTCCAGAAATTCGAGCACGAATTCCTGCTAGCCAATCTCTAGCTCGGAAGTGAATCGCTATATATAAATAAAATTTCCTGTGCACTAAAATATGAATTCGTTACGCCACAACTTGCAAAATAAGACAAGGAGAGGAGACGGTTAAAGAACAGTTGAATAAGAAGAAAGAAAATGCGTTGGGGTTCACAAAATAAAAAAGGGCTAAATATAAGGACAGGAGGACTGGGAGGAGAAGATGGGAATGTGAAGTTGGCATTCTGGAATGTTTCAGGCTTAAAAACAAGATCTTTTTGGGGGAATCAACCAAATGGGATGTAATAATGATGAGTGAAACATGGGCGGATCATAAAGACTGGAAGGAGATGAGAAGAATGTTACCGAAAGTGAAAGGGAGAGAAGAAGGGGGCAGAAACAGAAAGGAGGTGGCCATAAGCGCGACAATTGGAGAAAGAGAAGAGGGTGAGAAAGAAACAAGAAAATGGGAGTCTGGGGGTAGATAAACTGAAAGTGTTTAAAGAAAGAATAAAAAAGGAGAAGATTAGGTATCAAGAAGAGGAGGAAGTAGACTCTTTAATTGAAGGATGAAAAGGGTCGATTGAGAAGGTAAGGGTTGAGATAGATACGAAGAAAGAAAGAGAGGATAAGAAGAGAGGGTGGTGGGACGAGGAATGAAAGGAGAGTAAAGAGAGAATGAAAGAGTGTTTAAGGAAATTGAGGATAGGGGGAATAGAGAAAGGGGAGTACAACAGGAGAAAAAGAGAATATGAGAGGATGCTAGAAAGAAAAAAGCAAAGAAGAAAGGCAAAATACAAGGGAAAAGTAGGAAAAGGGACCAAAGAAGATAGGGTTTGAGATGTGATAAATTGGAAAAGAGGAGGAAGGAAGAGTGTGAATGAAGAAATAGAATTGGGTGAGTGGACAGACTATTTCAAGTGTCTGTTATGAGGAGAACAAAATAGGATAATAGGGAGAAATAGAAAATAAGTACAGGGAGAAATGGAGGGAGGGAATCTAATAACAACGAAGAAGTGGACAAGGCAATAAATAGATTAAAAAGAAACCAACAAAGGGGAGGAGAGAAGTTAGATAAGTAAAGAGGGATCACTCTCGTGCCAGTAAGTTACAAAATATTTAGAGAAATTTTAAGAAAAATGTTAGAGAGGCAGATAGATAAAAGAGAAAATATCCCCGCGGACGATGTAGTTCTGTTACCAAACGACAAGAAGGGATAAACCTAACGATGCGAATTTTTGAAGAGTATGTGGGACCGAAAGAACTGACGGTGAACGTAGAGGAGACCAAGGTGATGTGTTTCAGAAATAGAAGAACCATGATAGATTATGTTTGGAAGACAAACGGACAAACAGTGAACAGGGTGGAGTAATTCTTTTACTTAGGTTTTTGATTTGAGGCAGGAGAGGGAAACTAGGTGCAGGTGAGAAAAAGAATAGAATGTGTGAGTAAAGTAATGTGCCAATTATGGTATATAGAAAGAGAAGGTTCAAGGACGAATGGAGAATGAGGTTTTGGTTGTTTAATGCGTTCATTTTGGCGGTATTGTGTTATGGAGTGGAGGTCTAGGGATGAAAAGGAGAGAGGGGAGTAGAATAGCATAAGTATAAGATGGTATACGAAGTACAAAGAGCTGGCGGGACCAGAATATCTGAAAAAAGAAAAAAAAGGAAGACAATTGAAGTAGAATGATACGGTTTAGAATGGGAGGAGTCAGAGCTGGAAGGTATTAGATGGATGAAGAGGAGAATTTTTGTGGGGTATTTGGATGCAAAATGGAGTCATGGGCACATGTTCTAGAGAAGTGCACAGGAGAGAAAGATGAGCAGTTAAGTGTGGATGAGTATGTAAGATTGATTTTAGATGGTAATGGATATTTAGTATTGCGGATGAAGAAATTGGAAGAAGTAAGGGAAAGCAAGGGAATATGGCAGAGCCGAACGGTTAATTCTAAAACAGGAAAGTAAAAAGCAAAAAGTGATTTTAGATTCGTGGGAAATGTTTGTTTTTATGGCAACTTTATGTTTTTTACCATTTTTATACATGTATTGTTATTTTTTTACTTTTCTTTGCTGCAAATATTTTATTATTGTATTTCCAGACAA
>NC_046665.1:2934045-2940901 GCF_010883055.1 Belonocnema kinseyi | reverse complement strand
TTTATTGTTTCAATTCGGTAATTTTAATTCGCTAATTTTATTATTCTTAAACTTTCAAATTCTGAAACTTTATTGTCGAAAATTTTTGTATTTTTTACATCTTAAAAAGCCAATTATAACCAGTTCGAAATACGTCGATGCTTTATTATCAAAAATGATTTTAACCCCAATGCTGGCATTAAAAAAAAAACATTGTCTTTCACTTAATACACTTTTTTGAAAGTTTTAAAATAAATTCGACTAAGTTTATATTTAATATTTAACCTTCAAAAAATTTTAATTGCAATTTCTCGATAAAAAAATGTTAAATGGTTTAAAATTTACCTGTAATAAAATGTGTAGATACATTTTTATTAAAACACGACATTTCTTTTGCATTAGTTAGTAATAATATTAAGAAAATAAATAAAAATTACATTAAATAAAATGATATTTTTATTCGGTGAATACTCAAATATTTTTTTAATTAGATGCTCTGAATATATTAAAAACCATCCTCCTACTACTAAAACATGTTAAAATGTCAATATTATTTTTAATTTTTCGTACGCAAAAAATATCATAGATTTGCAAACGAACAACGAAAGAAATCACATAGTATTTTTATGTTGAGTGACGCTGTTTGTACGTAAAAATGCGAAGGGATGTTGGTTGCAAGCATACGATGCAAATATTTATAGGCCTTCGATGTACAGATTGAGAATTACTTCAAGATTACTTGGTTTTTTTCTCCGATATATTCAGAAAAAGGTTCCAATTCCATTCATCTCGAAATCTTAAAAATTTAGATTTAAATATAGAACTATGTAGATTTGTCGACAAAGAATGACAGGTTATTTTTTACAAGTGCTCGATTAAAAAATAAAGTGCTTTTCGAGAATTTGTTGTTAATCTTTTAGTATATATTTCTGTATATTTTTAAAGTAAAACCCAGGGATTTACAAGTTATTAAGGCGTTTTGGTTTTAAGCGATGCGGTTTGTTATATAACTTTCTAATTTGGTCTAAGAATAAAAACCCAAAACGATCTAGATCCTTTATAAAATGTAATTCCGGTTGAAACTTAATTTGTTAAAAGATGTATAGGTAATGATAACTGCCGACGCTCGACTTCGAGACCGTAAGAAACCTCCAACATAACTTACAATTAAAGCGTCTTAATTACTCGTAAGCGTTGATTTTTCATCCTTAAAACATACAAAAAAACTATACTAAATGTTTCATTAGGCCACGATTCCATGAAAAACTCTCGAAAATCTCTTTATTTTTAGCCATTTGCTTGACTCGCCAATTGTTTTTAGTGGGTAAATTTACGAGCATTTTTAACATGATCTTTTTGGCTAATATAAAACTGCCTCAAAATAAAAACAGATATTATTAATAATAATAATATTAATAACAATAATGCCCATCATTCACTTAGCTGCAACTCAGTCTGTAAATGATGGGTTAAAAATCAGACTTTACCCAATATGTCAAATTAGGCACACTGGTCTTATCAGATCACTTGATTGCATTACAAAAATGCGGCCGTGACTGACGTTACAAACTGTAATACAAAATACTGTAGTTTTCAATTGGTAAGAAATGTTTGGAAATAATTTTATTATAAATTTTATAATAAAAACATTTTAGCAGACAGCCAATGAGTTTATGGCCTAAAAATCGAACATTCTATGACTAATAGTATATTTTGCGAACGACCTTGAATGTATAATATTAAAAATAATTATATTATCAAATGCGTGGGACAAATCGGCTGATCTTTGTTCATAGAACCCACGAATAAGCTAAAGTATAGGAAATCCATATTCATATTCTGAAGGTAAAGAGATGTCATGAAATATTCCAAGAAACTGATAACGATTCACATTAAGTGAATATAGCGTAATACAAAATACTTTAGTTTTTAATTCATAGAAAATTTTTCAAAAAATAATAGGTTACATATTCCTTCTGAAAACTTAGCAAAATGAAGTTGCCCAAATTCTTAACAGCATCGAAAAGTAGCCTATGCTTCGTAGAACCTATGGATAAAAACCAACATAAACTGAGTAATATGAATAAAAAAGTTTTAGAAGACAGCCAATAAGTTTTTGGGTATAAAAAATTGAATGTCCTATTACTAATATTACATTTTTCGAGCGACCTTGAATACATAATTTAATAAAAAATTATATTATCAAATGCGCGGGACAAATTGGCTGATCGTTGTTCATAGAAACCACGAATGAGCTGACGTTTTTGGGAAAGCCAAATTGATATTCTCCAAGGTCAAGAAATGTCATACGATACTCCCAGAAGCTGATAACGATTCGCATTAAGTGAATATAGCATTTCTCAACATCATTATTTGTCAACGACGGGCGACATGCTAAACAACCTTACGTATCTAATGCGCATTTTGTAACGATGGGGTCTACGAAGAATAGGCTATCTTTTCGTGACCGTGAAAAATAAGGCTAGCTTGATTTTGTATGAAATATAGTGAAAGCATAATAGTGTTAAAAGAAACAAAAATCTTTCAATATTTCTTATTTTGAAAGTTATTGGAGGCTGAATTACATTATAAACTGTACTACAAAATAATGCAGTTCTTAATTCGTAGCAAATGTTTCGAAAAATAATAGGTTACTTATTCCCCCTGAAACCTTAGCTAAATGAAATTAGCTAAATTCTTCACAGCAACGAAAAGATAGCCTATGCTTCGTAGAACCCATGGATAACAAGAAACATAAACTGAGTAATAGGTATGAAAACATTTTCGGAGACAGCCAATGAGTTTTTGGCTCTAAGAACTCGAAAGTCCTATTACTAATATTACATTTTGCGAGCGACCTTGAATATATAATTTTGAAAATAATTATATCATCAAATGCGCAGGACAAACCAGCTAATCGTTGTTCATAGAAACCACAAATAAACTGACGTTTGGGAACTCCATACTCATATTCTGAAGGTAAAGAAATGTCATGCGATAGTCCAAGAAGCTGATAACGATTCGCATTGAGTGAATATAGCATTTTTCATAATCAAAATCTGCCAGCGATGGACGACCTGCTAAAGACCCTAACGTAGCTAATTCGCATTTTATAACAATAGGTTCTACGAAGAATAGGCTGTCTTTTCGTTACCGTTAAGAAAAAGGCTAACTTAATATTTTATGAAATTTAGTAAACGTGTAGCAGTGTTAAAAGAAATAACAATCTTTCAAAATTTCTTAGCTTGAAAGTTATTGGAGACTAAATTACATTATAAACTGTACTACAAAATACTTTTGTTTTCAATTCGCAGGAAATGTTTCGAAAAATAATAGGTTATTTATTCCTTCTAAAAACTTAACTAAATGAAATCAGCCAATTTCTTAACGGCAACCAAAATATAGCCTGTGCTTCGTAGAACCTATCGATAATAACCTACATAAACTAACTGAATAATAGGTATAAAAACATTTAAGGAAACGGTTAATGAGTTTATGACTTAAAAAATCGAACATTCTATTACTAAGATAAAATTTTTTGAACACCTTGAATACATATTTTGAAAAATAATTATATTATCAAATGCGCGGGACAAACCGGCTGATCGTTGTTCATAGAAACCACGAATAAGTTGACGTTTGGAAAATCCAAATTGATTGGGTCTTTCACATGTATATATTTGCCAACCCAATAAACACCTTTATAGCCATCACTCTTCTTAGGTAAAGCGTAGTTTATCGGGTCCTAAGTACTAAAATTACATGTTTCTTTAATTGTGGCATAAACATAATAAATTAGACTTAACAAATATTTCTCTAATTACTTGAAAACTCTATGTAAAGTGCTAATTTTAATATGTAAAGATTTTTTGCAGATATAAAAAATCATTATTTTATACAATAATACCAAGGATATATTTTCCGTTGTAAATTAGCTTTCTGATACCTTACATGACTTTTATTTTGTTATGTAAAGCAGTTTTACATACTTTTTTAGCCAAAAATGTTTTTTATACATATAAAGGTGGTTATTGGGACTTTCATATGTTTATATTGGCCGACCCAATAAACAACTTTGTATCCATTAACCATCGTAGTTAAAGCTTAATTTATCGGGTCCTAAGTACTAAAATTACATTTTCCTTTAATTGTGGCTTAAACATAATAAATTACTTGCTACCTCATGCTTGGAACAATCGTACATTTTCTTAATCTGAGAAAAGGTATTCTTAGATAGAATATCGCATTTTATTATTCTAAAACTTTATTGTGTTTCTTCATATAGAGATGTATTTAAATACAGAACATGATTCACTTCCAAGAAATCATTTCTGATACACTTGAAGAATATATTTTCTTAATCTAAGAATGTGAAGTGTCGGATCAATAGAATTAGCCCCCGTATGAAAATAATTCATGGCGCTACACTGTTCCAGCCTAGACTGCCACGAGTGTATATTGGCGCTATCTCGAGAAACTATGCTGGAGAAATGCGCAAATGTAACGCTCCAATCTACTAGCCGCTATTTACAACAGCGGTATTGGCACGTTCTAGTGAATCAAGTAAAATCTAGCAGATCTAGATGCGACCTAGATTGCAAATTCAATACTTATTTTTATAATTGAATCATTCCTCACATAAAAGCAATAAGAGCTACATTGAGAATATTAACAAATTCCAGATTTCTGTAAGAAAAATTAGAATATAGCTCGTATGTGCTTTTTTGATAGAATGTTTCCAAATGTTGTTGGTAAAGAAGAAAATGTCAGTTGTAAATGTTTTGGAAACAGAAGCCAACCTCAAAATTAAATTCTCATTTTCCTCCATAAATATTAGAATTATACATTTTTTAAATCATTAGGGCCTATTCCTGCATTGGATCAAATTTTTATTCGAGGTGAAAAATGGTTTGACTTCAATATCTTTTGTGAGACGTTTTTTTTTCAAATGCTGGGATTAGAATAAAAAAACACCTTATACAAAAACTATTGGAATTGGCCAATGTTCTACTCCGAATAAAGATTTAATTGAAAAGGACTAAGCCCTGATTATATAGGAAATATGTAATTCTAGTATTTATGGAGTCAAATGAGAAAATCCAGTTTTGAGGTTGGGTCTTGATTCTAACGCCCTTACGTCTAAAAAGGATCTGGAAAACTTCAAACCTCGTGGTCGCGGAACGAAAAGTATTCACACTGAATGGCGGAATGGCAAACATCTGATTCTTGCTATCAGGTTCCGGTCATTGTTGCCAACTTTTTTGGTAGTTTTTAAATTGCACTGCATGATGAAAGTTGAGTGCTGTTGGTAGCACTGCATAATATTTGAGGTTAGGAAATATGTCATTTTAATGTATATGAGTACTGGATACATGTCATACGAAAAGGAAAGTTACTTTCCTAGAAAACCTAACGATAAAATTTCTTTATTCAGCAATCATTTTTTATATTAGCTTTGTCTCTCATTTAATATTTTAACAATAAACAATGTATAGTGCGTCATATCAATCGATATTCAGTGATGAATTAAATTAACAAATCTGCGCTATGAGACAGCACTGACAACACAGGCAACTTTATTTCTTCTATTTCATTTGATTTGAACACTGCAATAAACGTAATTTGTTATCTTTCATTAATTAGTTTTTAATTACGCCTTCTTTTTCAAAGTCCAAATAGAAATACTTTCTAGAGCCAAGCTAGATTTTACACGGAATTTTTATTTTAATGTGATGTCAAATTCTGGCGAGCGACATTAGTGGGTCTACATAGAACTGCGTGATGGACTTTTCTATCTAGTAGGTATAGATAGCGCCAAAAGAGCGCTAATCTAATTCAGTGTGAATAGACAGCCACGAATAATCCAGTAGTGGCGCTAGAATAATTCCAGTCTACCAGGAATTATTTCCACACGGGCCTCAACTGAACACCACTGCTCAACGAAAAAAAATTATTTTCCAAATTATTGTTATATAATCTTCATTTTTTTAATTATTAAAACACGTAATTCTCGCATACTGTTACTTACAAATATAATCGTACGCTCTATCGACTTCGCTATCGAAGCACTTGGATCTCGGTGACAAAATCTCAAGTAAAAAGTTCAAGGAAGTGTCGTACGAAGTCGTATGGTAAGCCTCAACCATCTTCAAACTAATCGTTGTGGAACTAAATGTTTCTTTTAAGAAAACATCTTTCTGATGATACTTGAAAATTTTCGACAGACTTTAATATACCATTTTCTATTTACAAAAATTGTAAAATTGAATTTTACTTATTTCAAAACAGGCTCTTTACTTTTGTTTTCTTAATATATTTAAAAATGTTATAAAATATCTAAAAGTAATAAACAATAAACAAAAATTCTCTATAAAATGCGCAGTTTTCAATTTATCTAACTCTTTTATAGTATATAATTTAATTTTTAAGGTCTCGAACGTCCTATTACTGATATTATATTTTGCGAGCGACCTTGAATATATAATTTTGAAAATAATTATATTATCAAATGCGCAGGACAAACCAGCTAATCGTTATTTATAGAAACCACAAATAAACTGACGTTTGGGAAATCCATATTGATATTCTGAAGGTAAAGAAATGTCATGAAACATTCCAAGAAGCTGATAACGATTCGCATTGAGTGAATATAGCATTTTTCATAATCTTTCAACATTTCTTAGATTGAAAGTTATTGGAGATTAAATTACATTATAAACTGTACTACAAAATACTTTAGTTTTTAATTCGTAGGAAATGTTTCGAAAAATAATAGGTTATTTACCAGGTGTATACATATGAAACCGGTATTTTTTCAAGAAAAAAACACATTTATTTCAAGAGAATGATAACAAATATTTTATTCAAAGTATGCGCC
>NC_046665.1:2932243-2933945 GCF_010883055.1 Belonocnema kinseyi | reverse complement strand
TACAGCACATAGAGTTGCAAATGGAAGAGAACCTCTTCTTAAAATGGTCAGGAATCACGAAGAAGTGGGCAAAGGAGCGTTTCTGTACAAAGCAGCGGAGGATGCTCCTAAAACACTCGGACTTGACTTCAGTATTAGGGGTGAGGAAAATGCATCAAATCTTATCTATCTCGAGTACTCACTCCTGAAAGCCCGGATTAAGAAAGCACAAGAGAAAAACTTCCGTGAACAGCTCCTTGATAAGAGGATGCACGGTTTCTTCCACAGAAATGTGAAGGATCAGTCAATGTCGTGTGAGCTAACGTTTGCTCTCCTTAAATTTACCGAATTGTGATCTGGCACGGAGGGTTTCATTTTGGGATGTCAAGGCGTTGTCACTTCCACTGTAACAGGGCGTGCCATGCACACCCATATTATTTAGCACGCATACTCTCTAGTTGTCCGACTCATGTGGGAACGACCTACATCCAAAGCCACAATGCGGCATTAAGAGTGCTTTATTACCATCTCTGCCACTCTTACGGCATTAACCTTAAAATCGCCCCTCTAAATGCTCCTAGGGAAATGGAGTCAATTGTCCAGAATTAGAAGCACCGCATATACATATCCAAGAAGAATGAAAATAAAGGGACCTTATAATTGACTTGCGATGGTTGTACCCGGAATATTCTCTTAAACTATTCGGCCTTATCATTGGCGCTCTTAGAGGCGAATAAGAAAGTTATTAAGGTATAAGAAAACTAATTTACAACGGAAAATATATTTTTGGTATTATTTTATCAAATAATGATTTTTTATATCTGCAAAAATTCTTTACATATTAAAAGTAGCGCTTTACATAGAGTTTTCAACTAATTACAGAAATATTTGTTAATTCTAATTTATTATGTATAAGCTACAATTAAAGCAAAATTTAATTTTAGTACTTAGGACCCGATAAACTTCGCTTTACCGAAGATGGTTGATGGATACAAAGGTGTTTATTGGGTCGGCTAATATACACATATGAAAGACCCAATAACCACCTTTGTATGTATAAAAAACATTTTTGGCTTAAAAAGTATGTAAAACTGCTTTACATAACAAAATAAAAGTGATATAATGTATAAGAAAGCTAATTTACAACGGAAAATATATCTCTGGTATTATTGTATAAAATAATGATTTTTTAAATCTGCAAAAAATCTTTACATATTAAAATTAGCACTTTACATAGAGTTTACAAGTAATTACAGAAACATTTAAGTCTAATTTATTATGTATGAGCCACAATTAAAGGAAATGTAATTTTAGTATTAGGACCCGGTAAACTACGCTTTACCTAAGATACTCGTACCTACAATTAGCCGGTTTATCCCGGGCATTTGATAATATAATTATTTTTTAAATTATGTATTCAAGGCGTTCACAAAATGTAATATTAGTAATAGAATGTTCGATTTTTAAGGGATAAACTCATTATCCGTTTCTTAAATGTTTTTATACCTATTACTCTGTTAGTTTATGTAGGTTGTTATCGATGAATTCTATGAAGCATAAGCTATCTATTCGTTGCTGTTAAAAATTTGGGTAGTTTCATTCAGCTAAGTTGTTAGGAGGAATACCAGGTGTATACATATGAAACCGGTGTTGCCATTTAGCGGCCAGTAGGCACACTTGTAGGCACTGTCGGAACTTACCATTTGTGCTAATTGGCGTATTG
>NC_046665.1:2927164-2932143 GCF_010883055.1 Belonocnema kinseyi | reverse complement strand
AATTCTTTATGAGATTATCGACTATTAGGTTAATGTTAAATCATTTTTTAATTCAAAGCTTTCCGAAAAACAATAAGAAAGTACTGAAAGAAGCCTCCTTCCATGATTTGAATGGCAATTCAATAATAAGAAAGCACGATAGTGACGACAAATCAAGCGACAAAGATTTGAGAGGATTAAAAAAGATAACACTACGAGCCTATCAACAAGTTTCCGTTCATGACGTGCTCGAAATAATCCTTTTTTTTTGTTGCATTCACATCCCTTAATCCCATTTTATAAAGGAGCGTACGCAAGTAAAAGCCAAACTTTCTACACAGGTGCATGGAAATCTTACTAGATAAGTCAAAAGCCAATTAACCGGAGAAACGCGAAAGTTAATCTGCGGAAATGCGCTCAAAACTTCAGACGAATTGATAGAAAAATTAAAAAGGTTTATGTCTCGATGAAAGCGTATACCAGATATAAAGAGAATTAAGCAATATATATTCATGTGGGAGAAACAAAATTTTATATAGTACGCTGCGCGGAGAAAGGAATTGGCAACATAAGCGTCAATTAAATCTTCAGGAGAAGAACTAGAATTGCGCATTATTTTTAAAGACAATAGATTCAATGTTGCTCAGACAGTAAAATAGAGTGTTTAATTTGCAGACAACCGCGGCATGCAGCTGAAAAATGTTACTACCTCTAAAACTTTCGACAAAGGTTATTTTCAAAAAAATGTTATTTTAAATTCACTACAAAATCAATTTTTACCAAATAAACCGCAAGGAAACTTTTATAATTACAATAAATGGAATTATGGACAAAATCAACATTCTGAACCCCGACAAAATCTAAACTTCAGGTCTTCACAAAATTAAAATACTAGATCTAAACAAAAATTTCATACTAGAAAAATAACAAAATTTCATATACAGACAAACTCAAAACTTCGGAAACGGTCTAAATAAAAATTTTACATCAGACAAAATACAAATTTCGAACCTGGTCAAAATTAAAAGTAACACAAGTCTAAATATGAAAATCAGCAGTGCCACCCATATCCCACCCAAGGCTTAGAACTCAGTAGACAGGTATTCTGCTGCGTGACCTCCTATATACTAAGTAATAAGCCTAACTGCTCACTATGGTTATCCTTTCCTGGACGATTCGTAGCCAAATTCTAACCTCATCTAGTTCACTGTCTGCTGATAATGTACCTACAGATGAAGAGAGAGTCTTGTGCTCTAAATTTTTTCTTGATAATAATGTAAATAGAAACTACACACGCAGTGTATTAAAACTGACTATACAACTTATTCTTTCGAAGAAACTGAAATTATCAGAATTTCAGCACATACAATTTTAGATTAATATGTGAAAATGTAGAATGCAGAAAAAAGTAAAGATTATATACTTTAATTATCGATTCGAATAGATATTTTTTTGGAGCTAGCCAAAGCCACAGAGAGGGAGAGAGAAAGAGAGAGAGAGTTGAAATACCACCCACACAAACACGTGCGTTAATCATTAAGAAGCTGGGAGGCGTCAGGAGAATTGGTAAGAGCACCCGGAGGCATGATTTAAAATTTTATCGAACCTCTGCTGATCATCAAAGTAAGGGAATCTAAAGTTAAAAGCCATACTGGAATATTTAAAACAATCTAACAATACCTACCGTGGCAAAGTGTGTTGCAGCAAAGACAGAACCAGCTAAGGTTAAAATGCGAAGAAGAACAAAGAAAAAAGGAAGAAGGAAAGCAAATGAGGGAAAATTCGAGAACATGAAGTCGGTGTATTAGATACTTTAAAAATCATCTATACTTTCGAAGACTAGTCGATGTTTTCAACGCTTTTAAAAATTGCCCATCAATTCAATGATTCGACGTCTCTGACCATATAATACTCTATATACTTTCTATCTAAATTCAATCGCTTAGTAACCTCAATAACGCATCGAGATGATACTTCTCAATATATTATATTGAATTTAAGACGCAAAAATCATATTTATTTTGATGTCAGACAAAAACCTTTTTTCTTTTATTCCTATTTATTTTACAGAAACGAAACAACCTTGGAGAAAAACTGGAGAAATTCGATGGATAAGAGCACACCAATTCTTAAATTTAATATTAAAGAACACTCAAAGGGATTCTATTTCCACTAATAAAATTAATTTCAAAGATATAAAAAGAATTTCCGTACCCTAGACACTAACAAACCAATTTACGTACAAGGAGTTTGGGAAATATTTACACAGAAATCCCGAACTTACTAAAAATTTAAATCGAAGAAATTGAAATTGAATCAAACAATGACGTAAGAATAGTAGAATACATAGAGAAAGAACTTAGGGAACTGACAGGAACTTCAAGTATACACCTAAACCCCCAGGTGGAGGGAGGTGTAAGGGAGTTGTTACCATAGCATGGGAATCGGTCCGGTCCTGCAAAAAAGGATTACCGGGCCATATTCGATAAAGTATGAACTCCCCCGAAGGGGCGATTCGTACTGCAGAATATAACTATAGATATTGTAAGCACGCAGAAAGTCGTATAGTATATCAATATATAATAGTGACGTCAGCAGTGTAGAATCATAAACACGTGAAGAAACGTAACCGTCGTAGACGCTTATCTAAAAAGGCCCTTTAAAAATCCAAGGGACTAACATGGGCCATTCTTTGTTATAATCAGAAATACTACGGTTTTCTTCGTCTTACCTAGCTCAGTGTGTCAAAATCGAAAATTCTCTCTCCGTGTTTGTGTGTGAACCGCTTTGTGTCAGTATTGTAAAATGAGATGCCCGATTAAGGAATCTACAAACTCTGCGGATAGTTCTGATCCAGTTTTCATCAAATAAAAATTCTTTTCACAACTATACTGAAAGTTTTTGAACAAGAAATATAAGACGAATAATCGTCTTTCGGTAGCTTCCCGTCGTATCATCAATTTTTAGTAATTAATCAATTCTAATTTCAATGCTTTATAATAAATTCGTAATCATTATTTACTTTTACCTACTCATTCCTCTTGCTTGTGCGAGATATTCCATGTCAACTACAACGAGGAATCCATTTCAAAGAGAAGGTATTTTAAATACTCCAGGACGTAACACTTGAGCTACCGCCTAATTGAAGGAGTGACATGTATTCAATTCACGCTGACTCAACTCATCTAAAATCTTCTGAATTTGTTTAAACGAATTAGAAAGCGGGTTTTACGCGCATTAAAAAAAATAATAATTCGCCCCAAGCCGTATAAATTCTTTCTTTTTTGCAATGAATGCGCATCAAGAAGTATTTTTATGGCATACCGAAGGCTTCGTCAGGCCTGGCTAGAGAGGCCCAGTTTCGAAAAAATTGCTCATTTGCTAGGTAGGATTTTTCCACCTTCACTAGCCTCTACTCATTTGGCTTCACAGGAGCCACCATCCCATGCCTCTGAAGATGAGCAGAAGAAAGTGGCGGTGTGACTCAAACATGTGGCATTTGAATTGATTTCCCCTCCCTGGACAGGCCTGGTCTACGTGACAATGGCTTGCACCATGCATTACCCTCCCACTTTTCTGAATTTCTTAGCGTCCGGCCGGTCAACTAATCCGATAGTTGGCACTCAAATCAGGACAGCCTAAATTTGTATTGTGTTGCATGAGCGAAGGTTATGAATAATTAAATTAGGGGATTTAGCTACAAAAATTCATAAAGAAAGCTAAATAATGTAGAGTGAAGTTGAGATTGTGTATTTTTAAATAACTGTGTGCAAAATACTACGTGTGGAAACCATGTGATATAAGTATATAGCTCCTGGTTGCAACTCAGACTAAGAAAATAATGGAGAAAATTATGACTTTTTTATGGTATCAAATATTGCTATATTTTATATGATAATATAATTTATTAATAATTTATAAATAATATAACTTAAAATAATATAATAACACTGCAAGACAAAAAACATTCCGGTACTTTTGACGAGACACATGTATTTCTATGTATTTTTATCTGCTGAATACAAATATGAGGTCTAAATAGCAGCTTTTGCGATTGGTTTTCGATATAATCTCAAAAAACCGTATTTTGGAGTATATGATGAAGAAATCGTATTTGTTTTACGGGATTCACGCTGCTGATTTTTCTGCACTAGAGCTAGATTAGTTATATAACTGACTTATGACAGTGACATATGACTTGCTATGACATAACCCGTAAAAAAATTCACTTAGCAGCAACTTGTAATCCAGAGTTACATTTTTATGGATTTTGAGCTGCGGAACCCACTTTTTAAGTCAAATCTGCATAGTAAGGAACAAATCTGTTACACTATTTCAAGAATATACAGTATTACAACAATTTACTCTTAGAGAAGTGTTTCTCATCATATTTATCGTCAGTAAGCTTACTGCATTTATTCTGAACTATGAGTTCTGAGCCTATTGTGATATGATTCAATCATAAATCTTCGGACAGGAGTATCCATCCATTTTCATCCATTGAATTCGCTTAAATTTTAAGTATCAATACCTGCTACTGCGCCTGGTACTGAAAATGATGACAACTGCTGTCAAAAGTGATGTGTAGAATGATAAACCTTCCAGCCCAGTCAGTATCGAAGTCAGCAAAGGCGCGCTGCCCTGCAGGGGGACGTTAAGGTGTGAGAATGAAGCTGTAATGTGTCTGGCGACATTGCTCTCATGCTTAGCCTTGGAGAGGTATGAGGGTTATCACACCCAGGACAGTGGACCCACCTGCGATCAAACCAGGATTCTTAACATGCAATGATTGAAATTAACATGGCTTCCAGAAAAAAAAACTTGAAAAAAACTCATAGTTGTGAAAACAATCGGAATAAATTTGATTAAATTTACACAAAATACGAAATCCCAAAATATCGGAAGAACATTACTGGGAACATTTGGGACATGTATGCAAAATACTTCAACATTAAGTTTCCAGAACGAGATGAAAGCTCGGCTCCATCTATAATATTCTC
>NC_046665.1:2921279-2927064 GCF_010883055.1 Belonocnema kinseyi | reverse complement strand
CGGAAGAACATTACTGGGAACATTTGGGACATGTATGCAAAATACTTCAACATTAAGTTTCCAGAACGAGATGAAAGCTCGGCTCCATCTATAATATTCTCTGCTTCCAATTTAATGTTGTACAAATGCGTGAAAAGTAAAAGCAACGCAAGTTTGAAGTTTATTGTACCAGCAATTTCGGAAAAACCGCAAAATAAAATGGATTGTTACTTCTGTATGAACGATGCAAAAATAGGGGTTTTTAACAAACAATCAATAACTTACAACACATTCTCTTCGGTGATAGGACCACAAATGAGAAAACCTGCAGACATTTTAGTAGACGCTGGCACTTCTAATTCAAACACTAGTAAAAAGAAGGCAGTTCCGGAACATGAAACAAACTATTTTTCATGCAGCAGTGCAGATTCCAACATTGAATGTGAAACATCTGATGAGTACACTACATATGAGACAAAAACGAGACATTCAGAGAGTTGGTCCCAATAGGAATTGAGTGACTTAATTCGCAATATGGGATAACCTAAAGATGGCGCTGAACACCATGCTTCAGCTTTGAAAAAAAGGAAATTTATAAAAAGGGAGAAAGTCAAGTGTTTTTCGAAACAGAGAACAGAATTTTCGGAAGTACTTTTATTTTGATCAAGAACTGTCTTTAGTCTATTGCACAAATGTTAATGGACTTATAAACAAATTAAACCAGGTGTTTACAAAGATGGAGAATGGAAATTATTCAGACTCCTCCAAACGAAGCCTAAAGGCTGTCTTATTGCGCAACAGAAACTTGTATGAATCGATACCAATAGCTCATTCAATAAAACGCATTGAAAATTACAGTAATATGAAAATCGCCTTGGAAAAAATCATGTAAGAACAACATAAATGGTAGATTTGTGAAGATTTAAAAGTTTTTACCATGCTTCTGGGTCAACAGTCAGGAAATACGAAGTAACCTTGTTTCTTGTGCCTATGAGATAGCTGAGATCGTGGTAATAATTATGAGAAGGAAATTTGGCTGACAAGAATGTCACTGGAACGAGGATGCAGAAGCGTCATTAATGAGGCATTACTAGAGCCACCAAAAGTCCTTCTTCCACCACTTCGCATCAAGTTGGGTCTAATGAAACAATTTGTAAAAGCACTAAATAAAGAAGGACAATGTTTTAAGTATATAGTGTCTTAGTTTTCCCAATTGTCCGGTGCTAATTTAAAAGAAGGAATATTTGATGGACCTCAAATATTAAACCCCTTTAAAGACGATGTTTTCGTTACTAAAATAACTTTCACTGAGAAACACTATGGCTTAACTACAAAAACGTCGTTAAACAATTTATCGGAAATGTTCAAAGCCTAGAATTGAAAAAACAGGTCTCGATAATGGTCGATTGTTTTAAAAAATTGAAATGTTTAATGAGTTTAAAGTTGCATTAAATGGATTCTCATGTGAAGTACTTCCTTGAAAACCTTGGGGGCTACACTGAAGAACAGTGCGAAAGGTTCCACCAAAATATCAAAGTGATGAAACCAAGATATCAAGGCAGATGGAATGAAGATATGATGGCGGACTATTGTTGGATGTTAAAAAGAGATTTGCCTCCGAAAAAAGAAGAATGCTTCTACGAAGATCTTGTAGATCTAAAATAGTGTGTTATAATAAGAGCAATATTTGTTCTTTCATCGAAAGTCAGTGGTAAGCAGAAATATATATAAAAGCCACTTCATCTAGGAAATATCTAGTCAACGGCTAGAAATTCCACTTATTTATTATTGAAAAGTATGCTACTGAGGAATAAGTGAGAATTCGCCTAGAAGTAGACAAATCTGATTTTATCCTAAAAAGCACCGCTCAGACAATTTCGTTTTAAGGTCATGTTCCAGATTTTCTAGTTATATCACTGAACTGATACTATATATGAATTCAGCAGCTTAAAATCTATAATAAAACTCTATTTCACCATCACATACTAAAAAACACATTTTTTGAGATTATGTCGAAAACCAATCATGCAAGGTGCTATTTTGACCTCAGATTCGGAATCAGCAAATTAAAATACATAGGAATACATGTATCTCGTCAAAACTACCAGACATTTTTTTGTGTGGCTGTGTAATTATTATTTAGAATTGTTTGACTGTGTGTATAAAATTACCAATTATGAATAAAATAAAATTGTATAGAGCTAAAGTTATGAACATTTTGAAATGAAGTTTGAGGATTTGAAGAGATTTCGAGAGGTTTCAAGATAATACAAAAATATTTTGAAGATTCCTCGAAAAATTTTTTTATATTTTTTATTCAGGAAAATAATAATTGTAATCTTATATATGAATAACAATTGAACAATTTTTTATTTGTGAGAAGCTAAAATTAAAATAATTCAACTTCTAATTCAAAAAGTTTTCAGTTTAATCACAAAATTTAATCTTTTAATTTTTAATGTTTCCAACTTAAAATTGCTTGAAATGATATAATTTTTAACATATCTAAATTCATTTATTCTGTCTGTAATTTACAGAATTGAAAATGTTAGCATGGGTTTACAATTCTCGTTCTCTATAATGGCGCTTCCCCTGAGCCGTATTTATTGCTATCCCTACTCTTAGTACGGCCGAGATTTAATGGTAACATTTTCAATAGGGCTGAGCAATAAACATACTTTGTCCATGTCACGGAACATTGATATGCTTAAAAGTATGTCATAAGAACAAGCGCGGGATTTCGCCGGGAGCGGGTGCTAATCTGAAAAACTGCACCCGCTCCCAGTGAAATCACGGTAAATGCCAGCCGTAAACACATCTCAAGACCATGAGACAGGTGGTTACAGTATGTGACGGACTAAATAAGAAGATCTAGAAAAATTCTAATGCACCCTAGGGACACGGAGCGACCCAATGACAACCTTCTTCTGCATTTTGCCCGCAAGTGTCTTAGCATCTCCTTGACACGAAGGAATAACCGTCGCCACTCTCTTTCCTTTCATTCTCTTTGGCTATGATGTTTTTGTCAGCTTGTGCCGAAAATTTGATAACAAACATGGTTTGTTTCTCGAAGTTAACGAGAACTATGTCAGGCCTTAAGTGCGCAACAAAAATAATGGTAGAGAACATGAAGTTCCGGCATATGCGGCACATCTTTTATTCTGGACAATTGATTCGATTTCGTTGGGAGCTTCTAGCGAAGCGGTATTCAGGTTAATGTCTTAAGAGTGGCAGAGATGGTAATAAAGCACTCTTAGTGCCGCATTGTGCTATTGGATATAGGTCATTCCCGCATGAGTTCGAAAACTGAATAGTTTTAAATAGATATGCTCAATAGAAATGACACCGTCTTAAAATGACAAAATGAAACCCTCCGTGCCCAATTTCAATCCGGGTGATTTAAGGAAAGCAAACCTTAGCGCACACGACATCGATTGATCCTTCACATTTCTGTGAAACATACGGTGCATCCTCATGTCGGATGTTTTTCGCCGGTTCTTTCAAAATCCGGACTTTCGGGAGTGACGACTTGGGATAGATAGGATTTGATGCATTTTGATCACCTCTGATATTGAAGTCCAAGCCAAGTGTTTCAGCAGCTTCCTCCGTCGCTTTATACAGAAACGCTCCTTTCCCGACCTTTTTGTGATTCTTGGGCATTTTAAGACAAGGGTCCCGTTTGTTTGCGACTATATATGCTGCACCAGAATAAACCTGTTGTGAAGACATTCAAGATTCAGTATTCCCTAGAGTATTCCTTGATAATCTCTAGAGATAGGTATATTCGCGCTTTATTTTTAGCTTAGATCTTAAAGTTATCTATGTAAAATACATGTGTGCCCTTGTCCTTTTGATCCGCTGATTTGCCGCAAAAGTACACATCGGAATAGCGAAATGCTAGAAATAGTGGCAATAATGTGAGGCTAAAGAGAAGTGTACTCATGGTGTCGCCCTGAAATACACCTGTGTAAAAGGTGACGCTGTTAATTTTTCACACGATGTTTTCTAGATGAAATAGTAAATCCGGTTTTCCAAAGCGGTATCAATTTCCCCATGCACCTCACGATGTGCGGATAAACCTTTAAGCTTGCGGAAAGACAGATGATAAGTCTATGGAGGGTCTAATCGAAAGCTTTACGGTAATAAATCCAGGTCATGGATAGGCCGCACCGGCAGAATGCTGCGTCTTTGCAGACACATCTATCGATGAGCAGGTTCTCTCGAAAGCCTTCTATGTCTTTCTTTCAGATTTTCCGAATAATTCTATCATTTAGGATAGCTATGAAGATCTTTTGTAGTGTGTTTAGACAACTGATTGGCCTGTCATTTTTCGTGCCAAGTAATTTGCCTATCTTTAGCATGATTTCTCTGCGCACTTCCAGTAACCACTCCAGAATAGCGGTTCTATTGAGAATGATTGAAATTAATTTCAACTGTGCTAACTGTAGTGAGTGAAGGGGGAAGGGGTTTTCCTCAACAAAACTTCCCCTGACCGTCAGGATATTAATAAAATCGTCAGAACTTCAGACAATTTGTGACAATTCCTGGCTTTTTTTAGTTGGGAACAAGGGGGCCTGTAGTAAATACATAATCATTACTTTTATCATCTAGGGTCAACTCTAATTTCCCAACAATCTCCACATAGGAAGTATCTACTTTGACAAAGGAAAATTATGTCGAAATATGGCTGCTGGAGCTCCCCCCATCAATTTACTACCATACATTTTATTCAATGTTCCAACACCTCCTATGCATGGGTTTTAACACCTATATAGCTTGGTATAATTTCTTTTTATTAGAGCACCATCTTTCAGCTTTGTTGAGTCGTACGACATAGCGCAGCTCCGTGAATTGAACATGCACATCCTGCCCGATTTTAAATGACCTCACTTTGACGAAGAAAGATTCTTTTCGCCAAAATGAATCAAATATATTAGAATGCGCTGTCGGATCCGCTTGACAAAATTATATTCGCTTCATATATATGTTGTGATGTAACAACACAGAAGAATAATGATAAATTAGATTTCTTTAGACTGATTAAATAGTTATAAATCATTTGGGAATTTGAGACCTCAAGAGACTTCTAAGTAACAAAGGTAACAATTTTTATTGATGGTAACAATGTTTATTTTTACGTTGTGATAACTGAAATATTTTATTCTTTTCAATCATCCCTGTAAAAATAAAACTGTGACATCCTTTATGAAACCTCCATTTTCGGATTTGAAAATTTACATTTCAATTCTATTTCGACTAGCACACTAAAATAAGACATATTTTTTGATTGCAGTTACTGACAGTGAGAATACAATGCCGAGACATTTATCACCGGATGTAATAGCAGCCCTTAAGGGGGTACGCTTTATCGCCCAACATATCAAAGATGCGGATAAAGATAATGAGGTTAAGAACTTTTATATGTTTATTACATATGAAATAATTATCCCTGACCAAAGTAACCTAAATTCATCCAAATTTAATTCGATTTAAAATTTTTGACTAAAATGTATACGGTTTGCATATAGTAGGTTAAAAATTTACTAATAAAGAAAGGCAGAAAAAATTTCCGCCAAAGTGTGAACGGAAAATCGTGTGGGTAATTCCGATATCTATCCGGACAAAAACTGAAACTATTTGGTAAAAAGTCTTGCATTTAAATTTACAGAGAATTTTCGATCCCTAATCCTCAATCGTGAAATAATAAAATTACTAACATTTTCTTTTTAAAAGCTTTTTACGTCATTATTGTATGTATGTATATATGTGTATGTGTAGGTATGTATGTCTGCATGTTTGAATATAT
>NC_046665.1:2920140-2921179 GCF_010883055.1 Belonocnema kinseyi | reverse complement strand
GAGGAGGCTGCTGAAACACTCGGACTTGACTTCAGTATTAGGGGTGAGCAAAATGCATCAAATCTTATCTATCTCGAGTACTCACTCCTGAAAGCTCGGATTGAGAAAACACAAGAGAAAAACTTCCGTGAACAGCTCCTCGATAAGAGGATGCACGGTATCTTCCACAGAAATGTGAAGGATCAGTCAATGTCTTGTGATCTAACGTTTGCTTTCCTTAAATCGCCTGGATTGAAGTCTGGTACAGAGGGTTTCATTTTTGCATGCCAAGACGGTGTCATTTCCACCTTAACATACCGTCGCCACATTTTGAGCTAAGACATTCCCGATGATAGCTGCCGGGCGTCCCATGCACACCCCGAGCATTTAGCTCACATACTATCAAGTTGTCCAACTCACGCGGCAACGATCTACATTGAAAGGCACAATGTGGCACTAAGAGTGCTTTATTACCATCTCTGCCACTCCTACGACATTCACCTTAATATCGCTCCTCTAAATGCTCCTAGGGAAATTGAGTCAATTGTCGAGAATGGGAAGTGCCGCATATACTGGAACTTTATATTCTCGGAAACTGTTTCTTTTGCACACTCGAGGCCTGACATGGTTCTTTTTGACTTCGAAAAGCGAACAATGTTCGTTATCAAATTTTCGGCACCAACTGACAAAAACATCATAGCCAAGGAGAATGGAAAGAAACAGAGGTATAGAGACCTTATTAGGGAGTTGCAACGATTGTGCCCAGAATATTCCGTTAAACTAATCGTCCTTATCATCGATGCTCTTTGAGGTGGTAAGCTTTCACTCGTTAATACCCTGAAAAGCATCCCTGCGTGTCAACAATATGCTAAAACACTTGCGGGAAAAATGCAGAAGGCGGTTGTCCTTGGGTCATCCCGCGTTCTTAGGGTGAACAAGGCTTTTGCTGGATCGTCGCATTGATTCCTTTACAGACTGTAACCACCTATTTCACGGTTGTGAGACGTGGTTGTGGCTGAAATTTTACCGCGATTTCGCTGGAAGCGGGTGCAATTTTTCA
>NC_046665.1:2918263-2920040 GCF_010883055.1 Belonocnema kinseyi | reverse complement strand
AACTACTCCGTAAAAGGGGCTATGTAAGCGGAACGCCTACTCTACCACAGCTAGAACAAACCGGCAACAAAGAAAGAGAGGCGACACTAAGACCAACCGCGGACAGGCATCCAACAAATGAAGAGCGATGCTTTACGACCCGGAGAAACATCAACACCAAGGTTTCTCTCAAGCCTAAAGATCTGGCTGAAATGGATGATGAGCTTCGTGGACATTTTTCCGGTGAATCCGACCTCTGGGCTATCAATTATTGTGTGTATAATGCAGCGAGAGCTTTGGCCGATGCGAACCGTGAAACGAAACCAACGGCTGATCATAAGACCAAAAGACGAATGCATCAACTTGCCATAAAGATAGGCTGGGCAAGACAGTACGCGTCCCGCATTCAATGTGTGATTGACTACATCACATCTGGCAGGAATTTTACCGCCAACGTTCGAAAATTCGCGCGCGAACTCCGGACCCGTTATCACACACTTAACAAGTCAAAGTTGCTGACCATCAGGCAGCATATTGTTGAGAGAATACGGATACTATCTGACGAGGAGGTGAAAAAGTATTATGAGGGATGAAGAACTATTCCGCACTCCTGCCGAAAATAGGCAACTTAGCTGACCCGAAGAACTACAGGCCAATAACTCGTCTGAACACGCTTTATAAGATATTCACAGCTATCCTAAATGATAGGATTGTTCGGGCAACTGAACCTGTGTGGCAAGAAATGTATGAACAACGAGGCTCAAAGAAAGGCGTAGTCGGCTGTCGGGAGAACATGCTCATCGATAGATGTGTCTGCAAAGATGCAGCATTCTACCAACGTGACCTATCGATGGCCTGGATTGATTATCGGAAAGCTTTCGATTCTACATCCCATAGACTTATCATCTGTCTTTTGGAAATCTTAAAGCTTCATCCGCAAATAGTTGGGTGCCTAGAGAGATTGATGCCGCTTTGAAAAACCAGATTTACTATCTCATCTGAAAAAAATCGTGTGACAACTAACAAGATCACGTTTCAGAGAGGTGTCTTTCAGGGCGACACGATGAACCCACTCCTCTTTTGCCTTACATTATTGCCACTATCTCTAGCACTACGCCATTCCGACGGGTACTTGTGCGACAAACCTGCAGATCGAAAGTACAAGGTCACTCATGTATTTTACATGGACAATCTTAAGATATATGCTAAGAACTAGAGCAACTACATCTAGCTCTGGGGATTGTTGAACGATATGCTAAGGAAATTGGAATGAAATTTGGGTTAGACAAATGCGCCAAGGTTTATTTGAAGCGAGGAAAACTTAATGGATACCCTGAAGATCCTGAGCTCGTTGATAGAAGCGCCATACGACACCTGTGTGCTGGAGAGACTTATACATACCTGGGCGTGCCACAGAGCCGCATTCAGGATGTGACATCTATAAAGGATACTCTCCGAAGCAGATACAAACGTCTCATCCAACAGATTTGGTCTTCCGAACTGTCGGCGAGGTACAAAGTATCTGCAACAAACATGCTTGCCGTCCCGGTACTACTCTATTCATTTGGAGTAGTTCCATGGACGAAGAACGAGCTCAGATCTCTTGATGTCGAGACAAGAAATGTTATGCACATGAACAAAAGCATGCATCTTAAGTCTTCCGTTCCGCGACTCTACATCTCACGCCGTAAAGGGCGTCGCGGAATATTGAGTCTTGAATGTCTTGACAACAGGATTATTCTGGGTACAGCACATAGAGTTGCAAATGGAAGAGACCCTCTTCTTAAAATGGTCAGGA
>NC_046665.1:2916657-2918163 GCF_010883055.1 Belonocnema kinseyi | reverse complement strand
TCGTTTTTTTCCATTTTTCTTAACGAACAATTTTTTTTTTCAATTGGTTATAAAAACACGTAAACTCAGAAGATGTGGACTGTGACTGCACTATATATCTAGGCGGGAGTGGTGCTGACTGAAAACAGATAATTTGGAGCGATTCGCTCGCCATATGTTGGTCATTCTAAGGACTTAGTGAACTACCCTCGTAATCCCCCTCAGATATAATACACTTGTGCCAACGCTTTTTCCAATCATCGAAGCACTTTTGATAATCATTTTATGGGATAACCTTGAGTTCTTTCAGCGATGCAGTTTTTATCTCCTCAATCGTTGAAAATCGATATCCTTTCATGGGTCTCTTCAGTTTTGGGAAAAGAAAAAAGTTACTGGGGGCACTATTCCACGGTAATCAAAGAAGAAAGTGAGAAAAACCTTGACGTTCGATCGAACTTGACGTGCTTTTTTCGGTCTTGGAGACTCAGGATGCTTCCACTGAGACGATTGGGCTTTAGTTTTGACGTCATAACCATATACCCACGATTCATGCCCAGTTATAAGTTCAGCAATTTCTCTGATAGTAATTCGGCGATTTTTCAACACCATTTGTTCGACTGCTTGAATGTTTTCACCAGCTGTTGACGTGTTGGGACGTCCAGGGCGTGGTTCGCCTTCGACATCCTCTCGGCTTTCTTGGAAGAGCTTGTACCACTTATACACATTTTTCTTACTCAGAGTAGACTCACCGTATGCAACTGTCAACATTTCAAGAGTTTAAGAGCACTGGATTCCATTTAATTACACAAAATTTAATGCAAACTCTGTGCTCCTTTTTTTTCGAAAGAACAAAATCGCCGAGCACACCAAACCCTTCTAACCTTTTATGCCTCTGCCAGAAAAACAAAACGAGCTATATAGTCAAAACTGTGAACATATGATCGTGACGAGTATACCAACAAAACAAAAGAAAACAAAAAATTTAAAACGAAATCAGCGAAATCGCGGTAAAATTTCAGCCACAACCATGTCTCACAACCGTGAGATAGGTGGTTACAGTCTGTAAAGGAATCAATACGACGATCCAGCAAAAGCATTTTTCCTCGAGTGAGCAACAGAAACAATTGTCGAGAATATAAAGTTCCAGTATATGCGGCACTTCCCATTCTCGATAATTGATTCAATTTCCCTAGGAGCATTTAGAGGAGCGATATTAAGGTGAATGCCGTAGGAGTGACAGAGATGGTAATAAAGTACTCTTAGTGCCGCATTGTGCCTTTGAATGTAGGTCGTTCCCGCGTGAGTTGGACAACTAGATAGTATGTAAGCTAAATGCTCGGGGTGTGCATGGCACGCCCTGCAGCTATAATCGGGAATGTCTTGGCTCAAAATGTGGCGACGGTATGTTAAGGTGGAAATGGACCATCTTGGCATGCAAAAATGAAACCCTCTGTTCCAGACTTCAATCCGGGCGATTTAAGGAAAGCAAACGTTAGCTCACAAGACATTGACTGATCCTTCACATTT
>NC_046665.1:2907994-2916557 GCF_010883055.1 Belonocnema kinseyi | reverse complement strand
TGTATAGAGCTCCAAGGAGATTATGTTGAAAAATAAAAAAAATTTACCCAAAAAAAATTGTTTTTATACTTCATTCTAAGGACTTATTGAACTACTCTCGTACTTTGGAAGGGACAACATAAATATTGAGGAACAAATGAATATTTTTTGAGAAACCCATAGAGTCGCCTTATTTTTTGAACACACCTCGTATATATATATATATATATATAATTAAAAAATTAAAAAAAAAATTTTATTAACATATTTCAAACATATGAATTTTATTTATACTATTATAAATAATTTATTAATCAATTACTTCAAATTTATTAAAAGATTTTCTTTAATAATTCTCTGCCTAAGAATTTAGGCAATTTCATAAACTAAAATATGAAAATTGTATAATATATTTATAACGTTGTA
This sequence comes from Belonocnema kinseyi, assembly GCF_010883055.1. NCBI lineage: Eukaryota > Metazoa > Arthropoda > Insecta > Hymenoptera > Cynipidae > Belonocnema > Belonocnema kinseyi. Next base: position 2,916,152 of record NC_046665.1, on the reverse strand, counting down.
ATAATAAATTTATTATTTATTCATAACATTTACATAATATTTACATTTACATAATAAAGGAAAAAGCAAAGGGGAAAGGAAAAAGACAAGGAAGAATAGGAAAAGCGATTAAAGAAGTTAGGATTTGGGATATGATAAATATGGAAAGGAAAGTAAGGAAGGAAGTAAATAAAGAAATAGAATTTGGTGAGTAGACAATTTATTTCAATGGTATTTTAGGGGGAAAGCAAAATAAGATCAATGGGGAAACCAATAGGATAGTTCAAAAAGAAATGGAGAGAGCGTAATAACAAGAGAAGAAGTATATGAGGCTCTAAATAGTAAAAAAAACTAGACTACATAAAATGATGGTATGGAGAACAAAATGTTGAACTACGGAGGAGACGGGGTCAGTAAGGGATGTGGAAGATCTGCAACAAGGTCTGGATTTAAGAAGGGTGGTCAGAAGGGTGGATGATAGAGCCGGTGGTACAACTTGTACAAATTCTCAGATAGAAAAAAGAGAAAGTATCTCACACGATCAGACGGGTTTGGAAAAAGGGATGGGACAGATAGACAAATTTACGTACTGAACTAAGTCAACAGAAACCTGGGGAAAAAGAGAGGGAAATTAGTCGCGTTGCTCGTGGATTTTAAAGCAGCTTGTGATCAAGAAAACAGAAAAGTGTTATGGGATACGTCCCCTACACAGCCCACCCAAAAGAACCCAATATAACAATTTAGTTAACAATAACCTGCTCCTACAAACATCAGTAGACAATCTGCAACCTCCTAAATAAAGTGGAGACAATTGGGGCGAGCACAAGAGAAGCTTAAAAATTGCAAAGTGCTGAGCCAGCTTCTCTCTCGGCTCAACTTTAATCCATCTCCGTTGAAAACGACAATCTTTTCAGGAAAATTAAGTCGGTGTGTTCCAGAATCTCTAAAGATGTAGCTTCACAAAAGCTGTTAGCCGAAGATAATTCCGTTTAGAAATCAGCTATCGAAGATATGAAAGTTTTAAATGGAGACACTTTAGCACGAGTCGAAACCAATGATTGCTCGGCTCTCTAACGCCAGAATTCGCTCAGACCTGATCTTCTCCAAGATAAAAACCAAAAATGACTAATGGCCCACGAAATTGATTCTAACTTGAAGGAAGGGGTAGACTGCGCGAACCAAAACCCATCAGTAGATTGTTACTTACGCTTGAAGTCAGTCATAGAAAAGACACGTTATGGAAACTTCAATGGCAAGGAATGGATCTGCAGGAAGTCAGCCTGGATCAGAAATGTAAAGTATTTTTCTTTAAAGCCAGTGAGAGTTTTTAAGGATTCGGACCTTGACTCTTTCTCGAATATTTACCTTAGCTCAACGTCGCTGTCGGCCCAATCCCGACAGAGTTCCCTAAATTAGGTAACTGATGGTTACGTGCCTAAATATTCGTTGCAACACTTCTCTCGACTCAGACTTTCAGACACTACTGGCTCTTCTACACAACGTATTTGCCCTGTTCTAAGACAGCCAGATATTACCGGTATGTTAAACACTCTATCTGGCATAAACTCGCCGAGTTCATAGTAGTATAGTACGGCGGTGACGAATAATGGCTTCAATGTAAAAAGACGGACCGAAGGAGCCTTGTTTGCTCGTAGAGAGGAGGTGTAGTTATCTACATTAGAGAACACTTACGGTTTGACTTGGTGTTTAATGATTTCTTGCCTTTTTTAGGGGGTGCTTGACAGAGGATATCTCTTTAGACATCTGCACTATAATAGTACACCTTAAGAAAATAAAAATTGGCTTAGTAGCTGTATACAGGAGTCCTTATCCAAGTGCTGCTTGGGACTTCAATTTAGAGGACGTACTGATTCGTGAGAGTAGGACAGTAAACCATATATTATATGCAGGAGATTTCAATATCGATGTCTCTCGTATGGATCAGCCAGGTTAGGTGAAGCTGAAAAATCACATTCGCTCATTTGCCCTAAATTAGATTGCCAAAGAACCTACGCGTACTACAGATAATTCCTATCCAACAATTGATCCAATATTAATAAGTGAAAAATTACCGTCATCGGAATCTTGAGTGATAAAATTGTCGAAACCGTTTGATGCTTTCCATTTTTTCCCAGATTTTCTCTTTTTCGCCTTTCAAAAATTCTTCCCACTCTCCCCATTTCTGTCGTATTTTTTGTACTTCTTCCTTTAGCTCCCCCTTTGCCCCTTTTTGTTCGTTTTGTCTTTTTCTTAGGGTTATTACATCCCTCTAAATCTTCGTTTCCTTTTCCTCTTTTCCTTTTATTCCTCTTCTGACTTTGATCCCTACACTAAAAATTCCCTCGCTGCTTGTCACACTCACCCGTTTTCGCCAACCGCTTAGAAATTGGAGCGATCCTTCACTATGCGAGCACTCTGCCGCTCTGTTAAAATTTTAGCCCTCTTATTTATATTCTCTCACACTTAAAATCCTGACATCGCTCACATTTATATCAAAATCACAAAAAACGAAGCACTTCTTCAAATTTTAACAGATTTTTTTTTGAGATTTAAATTATTAATAAAAATAGTTCAAAGCAATTGGATGTATACTTGTATAGCGATAACTTCATTTAAATATTTTTTACCCTCCCTGATTGACTTTGAAGTTTCAAAAAATCGAAAAAGTCGACTTTTTCGCTAATTTCTTAAATTCATGGTGAATTTTTTATCTATTTGACCGTATAATGCGTGATATTCATTAATAGTAATGTATTTTCAATATGTTGCAAGAATAATATATAACGAATGTTAACATTAAAATAATTTTTATTGACTTTGAATTACTAGAAAATATTTAAAAGTGATATGTTGCTCTTTATTTGACAATAAAATTAATTTTCGATATATAAATTATCAGAAAAAATAGGTCAAAGCAAGTGGATTGGTACTTGCATAGCAAAAAATGATTCAAATATCTTTGATCTCACCTAAGTGACCTTGAAATTTCAAAATATAGAAAAAATCTACTTTTTCCCTAGTTTCTTAGAGTTGCAGCAATTTTTTCGACTATTTCACCATAAAATATCTGATATGCGTTATGAAGAATGACTTTTAATACGTAACACCAATAATATATGCAGAATGTCAATATTAAAATCATTTTGGTTGATTTTGGATTCGAAGAAAATATCTAAAAGTGATATATTGCTCTTTATCTTGCAACAAACTTAATTTTTAGTATCTAAATAAGGTAAAAATGTTTTAGGGTGTACCTAGCTTTACACTTGCACAGTGACGAGGTAACTTAAATCATTTTTATCCGGCCAGAGCGACGTAGAAGATTTAAAAAACCCAGAATTCCATTTTTTCGTTATTTTCTTAAAGTTATATGACTTATCAACCCTGTGATCATCATAGGAATATCATATATTTCCTGCAATATATTATAAATAAAATCAAATAAAAAAATAGTCATAACATATATTAGCTTATTATAGTGTCACTAAATGATCAAAGTATTACTTTTATGCTGATTTCTGACATTAGTTTCAATTTGGACATCCTGTTTAATTCTTGAACCGAAGTAATTTGTAGATTCCACGATGAGCAAAATATAATATTTTTAATTTTTTAATATGAGATGATATTTTGATGCGTTCACGGCCCGCTCCCTAATCCCCAGAAAGAAAACAAATATGGTTCACTGCAATTTTTGAGTGCATCAAGGTTTTATTTAAATTTGACCAGTGCACCGCGGTTTACCAGGCTTTTGTTTACATTTTCTGTTTCCTAACTACTTTTTCACAAAAAGAATTCCTTTCAGTTTTGAATGTCTAATAGCATGTATGTTATAAGAGAGCTGGAAAACTCGAATTTGAAAGAGCATTTCTTGTTCGTATTAAATTCAGTAAACATCTTGTGTGATTTCTTAGTGCTTTGAGTTCGAAAAATGGATTTGTTAAGCAAATGCTCAATCAATCGAAAATACAGTGAGTTAAGAAACCGGAGATTACCTACACACTTTGATGTAATGAGATACTATTTTTTCGTATACGAAAAAATTCCAACTGAAAAAGAATCTAAAAGATACCCGAGTGTTTCTGATATTTCGCGTTTAGTTGTGAGAAGGCTGCAAAATATATGGAACGAAACTTCCATCCCAATTCTTACAGAAGCAAGAATCGCAAAGATCGTTAAACCAGATCAAGATGAGTTGAAGAAATTGAAAAAGTCACACGGAAGAGATAAAAATAAATCCTGGTACAAAAGCCAATTAATTGCGTTTGGTGCAAATAAATCAAAGTTATTTGATATTGCGGTTTGTAGGTGTGATAATGCTTCATGCACTTGTGAGATAGATCTTTCTGAAGCAGCCAGAGTGTTTCTCTTAGATCAGCGATCTTCCAAGCAAATGAGAAAATCATTTACGTCTCTTCCAAAAATTGATTCGGAACAGTCAGATCAACATGAAGTACAATCGAAGCGTTTAATGACTGATGTACTTCAAGATCAAAGTGAGGAAGTTATCCAAGGAAAGCATTGGATACAGGTCTGCTGCTTTACTGGCTTTAGCAATTTTACATGACCTGAGTAAGTACATTCCGGAAGTAAAAGGTTTAGTTTTTGACAACAGTAAACTCAATCGGGAAAGAACAAAAACTCGTCATCAACTTCAGAAAGAGCAGCTCTCTTTGGATTCAGAAATAACGGCTTTTTAATTCGATCGAAGAAAATACACATGATATCCTTCAGCCTATCCTTGACAAAGAAATTAATACCTTCAATCTATATTGTATGGGTTGTCATGGCTGTCCTAGGAAGACTGGTAAACACGCACGTATAATTTTATTGCTACAATTAGAATTGAGTAAACCGCTACAAATGGGGTGTCTGTCAGCTTCATAGTAATGAGCTTCCATTCAAAGCTTTGTTTATAAAACTTTATGGAGGACCTTCTGGTCCTAACGATTTTTCTGGTCTAATCGGAAAAAGCTTAGCTTCTTGTGAAGAACTTTCGGTTGTAAACTTCGATGCTGTCGACAGTCCTAATGCTCCTGCAGTAGACAACCGTGATCTTAGTTCTGGTCAAAAGTACCTTCTCCATGTATGGAATGCTATCAAAGAAGGAGAGTATTCTGAAGATATTGCTCGAAAAAGTTTAGGGAAATTATCGCACGCCAGATGGTTGAATAGGATGAGTAGAACTCTTCGAACTTACATTGGGATAGAGAGTCGATCATTTGAGTTAAGAGTTTTAGTTCAATACATCATAAGAGTATATGTCACAATGTGATTCGAAATTAAGTGTCAACCATCTATTAAAGATGCCCCGAAACATCTCTGGAAAAGCATTTCTTTGATTGCGTACCTGAAGGAAAATCTCGTTGAATGTATTCAAAAAGTAATACAAAATAATGCATACTTTACTCTCCCAGAAAATCGTCTTGCTATGTTATGTGGCTATGTGACAAAAGGCAGAATATCCGCAAACTTGCAGCGTCTAGAATAATTTCTGCGAAGCAATCAACTAGGAAATGAAAATTAAGGAAATTCGAGACTCCTTCGTTGCATTTTGACAAAAAGCCTACACGGAGCTCATCGATTGGGAGAAGTGCAAAATTTCAGAACCGCCATTAACTAGATCGATAACAATTGAAAATCACACCGAATTCGCAACGAAGAACTTAACTCCTCTCATTTTCAAAAACATTTTTCATCTTCCATGCCATAATCAAGCAGTGGAAGCGTGTGTAAAAGAAGCCACATCCACATCTGGGCAAGCTTACTCCTCCGACGTTAGAAATGGAATCATCCAATTAAGATTCGAAAGTGGAAAAGCTTGTCCTTTTTTAAAACGAAAAATTATTTTGTTTCAAAATTAAAATAGGGCGAATAAATAAAAACTTATGACGGAAATCAACATAAAAGTAGGTTATTGATAATATTTTGATCATTTAATGACATTGTAACAAGACAATATATGTTCCTACTATTACGTTATTTTATTTTATTCAGAGTATATTTTAAAACATATATAATACTCATATGATGGTCGCATGGTTGATAAGTCATATAACTAAGCAAATAACGAAAAAATTGAATTCTGTTTATTTTAATCCTCTACGTAATTCCTGGCCGGATATATATTTGAATCATTTTTTGCTACGTAGGTACAAATTCAATTGCTTCAAACCACTCTTTCTGATAATTTATATACTAAAAATTAATTTTATTGTCAAATAAAGAGCAATATATCAATTTTAAATATTCTCTTGTAATTCAAAGTCAATAAAAATTATTTTAATGTCAACATTCCTTATATATTATTGTTGCGCCATATTGATAATACATTCTCATTAACGTATATCATACATTATATGGTCAAATAGTCGAGAAATTTCCCATGAATCTAAGAACATAGCGAAAAACTTGGCTTTTTTCGATTTTTTGAAACTTTAAAGTCCATTAGGGAGGATAAAAAAATATTTAAATAGAAGTATAGCTATACGGGTATATATCGACTTGCTTTGAACTACTTTTATTGATAATTCAAATGTCAAAATGTAAATGTAAATGTCATTCAAATATCTCATTTTTCTTTCCTCTTTTTTATTTAATTTTCCAAAAATTTTATTTTATTTTGTTGTTGTTTTTTTTGTTTTTTGGGGGGGGGGTTTCTGACTACAATAGGTTTTTTTTTGGTTTTCGTTTATTCGTTGTGGTCCAAATTTGGTGGTCCAAATTTGGATTTTGTTCTAATTTAAATTTCGTAAATTTTGTCAAAAAACATTTCTTTGCTGTTCAAATTTGAAGATGTGCTTCTTTTTTTGTGATTTTTAGCTATATCTATGATGCGTAAACAGAGGGAATTGTTTTTAGAAACTTTAGGGGCGTGTTTTTGACTCCCAAAAAAAAGTTTTCGTAGCTATAAAAACTGTGTTTAAACAACTTTTTTCGATACATTCTTATTTGTACGTTCACGGACAGCGGAAATAAACGCGATTTCAGTATATGGTCTTTAAAGTGTTGGCAAAATATGCAGCACGCAGCGAAATGTCTGGGCTTTGTTTTATTTATAGCAAGAATTAAATCTACGCTCATGCAAGTACTACGCTAGTTAAAGCGCAGGAGTGTCAAGTTACCCTCCTGTGTGGCTAACGTGGCACGCTTTTTGCTTTCTTTGTTATTGCAGATTAAGAAGAATTTTCCAGCAATGAAAGACAAATTTGCACCTATTTTTGGAAATTTCAAGGCTATGATCCGTGTATAATTTGAAACTAGTGCTATGAAGATACAATTTGCAGAATTTCAGCACTAGAGCGTTAAAATAGTCTTTTGAACTATATTACTAGCTTCTGTATGATATACGAAATTTTTTTTTTCTATAGATATTAAATAAGATTTCTTATTTGTGACATACGTGCATTTTTAGAAGAGTCAAAAGATCAATTTTACATAATTTCTATTCAATTTGGAGTAAAATAATATAAGTTTTATTGGTTTTGTCGCAGCTGTCATAATAGTAAAGAAACGCCAAAACGAATTATTCATGATAAAAAAAACACACGGAGAAAAATATATCGCACAATAATACCGCAAAACCTCTATATTGCAAGAAAGCGCTATATGATAAACTACAAGCAGGTCCCAAAGCTTTGTATGGTATTATCATGCACTAATATCATAGAAAAAAATAAAGTTAAATTTTGTTGCCGTCGTATGATACGGTTAAAAATTAAACTTATTTCGGCAAAAGTTTCACCGAGTTTAGGAAAATAATTCTGATCTCGCCTACTGCCTCACGCTTAAGTGAGGAAATTTCGGTAAAACATATAGAATCATCAACAGATAAAACGAAAAAAATTTGTTCTTACGGATATATCTCCTACGAAATAAATTACACTATTGTAAACGAATCAGAACTTATTTAACATCATTTAACAAAAAGGCGCAAAAAGAAACTGACAGATGGGAATCCCCATTTCTCCCCAATTTAATAAAGTTAAAAAACGATAGATAGCGCCGGCGTCGTGATTCTCGCTACATCTTCAATAAAAATGGAGCGATAAGGCGAAAGATTATCCAGACAAGGTTATTATTATTATTATCACACCATTAAGCCATTTCCCTTTCGGGGTAGGCGTGACTCACTCGGCAGGGGAAAGGAGTAGTGTGTGGAAGGGATAGAGATTTTTCA
>NC_046665.1:2904178-2907894 GCF_010883055.1 Belonocnema kinseyi | reverse complement strand
TAAAATGCATTAATATATATTTGAGAGTCTTTGAAAAACTGTGAAATTGTTTGCATGAGAAAATTTAATTTTTGGATTTTCCATTATTTTGTATGCTGTCAAAATTAGAATTTTTGATTATACAAGAAAATTCAAATAGTTGTTATGATAATCTTGTAGGGCATTTGGAAATTAAACTTTTTTTTTCTTGTCTTTTTTCATACCGTCCGTTATTTGGCTTAAAAGGTTCATTTTCGTGTGTTTTCGGGAATTTTGTAAATGCTTTAGCTATGGTAACTTTTGGTTTTATAAAAAAAGTCATCAGAATAAATTGTTCAACTTTTTAAATAATATAAACATCCGTACAGAAAAATTTTTAATTCTGGAAAAAGTGGTCTTAAAAATATTCAAAATGGACTCACTTTTTAAAATTTATATCCAAAATGGCTGGCTAACGAACTTTTTCTTTAGTTTAGGGCACTTAAAGAGTGTACCAGAGGCCAATCTAATAGAATAAATTTTTCAAAAGTTATTGTGCTCACAGGCAGACAGGCATATATACATACAGGCAGACTGACAGGCAGACACATTCGTAAAAACCTATTTTTCATATTCAGGGGGTCTCAAAACGTGGAGATTTGACAAAAACTGGTAGGGGATGTCAAATTTTATCAAATGTTATCTATTTATTTATTTTCAGCTTGTGTTGTGTGTTGAAAATTTTAATTTTTGTATTTTCAATGTTTCTTCATAAATAAAACAAAAACCACGTTTCCTACAAAAAAGTGATTAATAGCAAATTTGTAGGTATTTTTTGGATGAACAATGTTTGTCTTATCATTTTTTTCCTATCTTGCATAGTTTGACTGCAAAATGCATTTTTTGATTTTTGATTATTTTTTGTGCGGTCAAAATTTGAATTTTGAATGATTTGATCCCAAAAATATATTAGATCTCTAATGATTATAAACTTATCTGAAATTACGCAGATCAATCAAAATTTTTACTTTAGATAGCGATAATAGAGGAGTTGAGCGATAAAATGACATAAGTAATGTTTATCCATTTAAACGATATTTAGGACAGTAAGAGATAATTATATTTTTTCATTTTTAAATCTGTTAACATGGCACCAGTAATAAAAGAACGTTTTAAAATTAAAAATAACTTATTCACATAAATCGTAACGCACCTCGAAATATAAAACCTTCACACACATACTTTGTTAAACCTTTTCATTCAACAATAAATATTTTGTAGTTAAAAAACAACAGTAAAATGTGGACAGATAAAAGAAAAAGAAAACATATTGTATAACGAGAATTACTCAAATTGGGGAGAAAAAGTCAAGATCCTAATTTGTTTCCTTTACAACAAGAATAGTTGTTACATGCCCAATTCGCTTCTGAATAAGCAACACACTGACGCGACATTTATAAAGAAAATTGAACTTGGTGAAACCTACTCCTATTGATATGGATTCCTAGGGTTTCAGGGCGACTCAAACCACTTGGTTGATAATTCCTTTTTCAAGGTATACTGGACATAGAATTCGAATGTAAATTCAAGGGTAGGCGAAAATCCACTCACCGCCAGAATAAATGATCTCACTCAGATTAAACAAGCATATTCGCCACGCTGTAAAGACGCGTAGACACAGCTCCTTACAAATCGTGGCGCAGTTCAAACCCCAATATATTTTTCTTATAATTACAAATTTGCACTCTTTCACCGGTTATTGGATGTTACTCAGCGAAGTACGAGCACGAAATGAACGAGTCCATGACTTTTTATGTATGACTACCGACATTATCCTGCGTTTTTCGTTCATCATGAGTGACGTTGGCGAATTTCTTATTCGATTAACCAATCGGTCCTATCTTTGTCTTACGTGATATCTGGGTACAACTATATTTGTCTTTTCTTTTAAATTTACGAGATTGACCACGATCACCACATTCAAACTGGCGCCATTCATGTCTATTTGGGCAGCGGCGCAAATATATGTACAAATTTAACTCAGTACAATATCCCCCTTTTGAAATATTAAAATGCATTAAAAAAATTTCATACCTGAATACAAGATTGCAATCGTCGTACTCACAAACCATTTTGGAGATTGTTGTTTTTTTTCACTCATTCATCATTCTTATAAAATAGTGTTCGCATCTCGCATATTTTAATTCACATTTTTTATAACTGGACCTGATGAAATTTGTTATTTGAATTCATAAATAAAAATAAAGAACGTTCGCCTGTACAGCAGCACATTAGATGGAGCTAATATCATCATCACGCCTATGATATTTTTTTAAACTATACCGATTATAAATTCCTATAATTGACGTAGGGTTTTCCTTTTCTACCAACTGATAAGCATTTTTGCCACAAATTTTAAGTATCTTACCATATATGGACCATAGACGAGATGGAAAAACTTCTCAGTACTTCCTCTAAATTTGTCAGACTTTTTTTGTATCCTGAGCAAAACCAAATCATCAACTTTAAGTTCAATTTCAGAATATCCCTTTTGCGTTTGTTTGCCCTTTTTGGAAATACCTAATAGTCTTTCACGTGCTAATATTATTTTAGTGTCACGTGTTAAATCTTTTGATTCTGGAAACGAAACAAATGTTTTTATCTGAACATGAGGTTTAACACCAAATTGCAATTCATGAGGTGAGAAACCCGTACTACTATGAGTTGTTATGTTTAAATAACATTCAATTTATGGCGGATGTTTTGCCCAACGCGTGTGAGATGCTGAAGAAATAGAAGAGGTAAACTGACTACCATTATCTGCTAAAAGTCTTTAAGGTTTTCCCATGTCCGGAATGTATTTATTTAATATTCTATTAAGAGCAGCCCTTGTTTCTTTCTTAATTTCATATAAATTAACGTATTTAGAATACGCAACTAGCGCAACGAAAATATATTCAATGCCACCATTTTGTGATTACGTGCTTTAAGCCGTTGACATGAATCACATGAGAAGAAAATTTTATTATTTTATTTATGCCATAATTTTTAGCTTTTTTGAGCACCGATGCCGATTTTTGGCCTCTTTTAGTTTTCTCAAAGAATCGGACTTTTAATTCGAGGTGCTGACCGCTAGCACCTCCAGTACAGAAAAATTGAAAAATTAAAAAAATCAACAGCGCTAGAATTTTGGGATTTTTTGGGGCTCTGCAAAAATGAAAAAATTAAATTAAAAAAATCAACCCCCTTTCTTCTGAAAACTACCCTCAAAATTAAATAAGCCCCTTAACCGGACTTTTAAATGAAAGTGCTCACAGCTAGCACCTCCAGTACAGAAAATTAAAAAAAAACAACAGCGCCAAAATTTTGGGCTTTTTTTGTGCAATACAAAAATGCAAAAATTAAATTTTAAAAAACAAGCCCTTTCTACTAAAAACTACCCTTAAAATTAAATAAGTCCTTAAACAAAATGTAAGCATATCAGAATTTTGGGCTTTTGGGCTCTTCTTGTGCACCAATGACGATTTTTGGGCTCTCTTATTTTTCTCAAAAAACCGGACTTTTACGTGGAGATGCTGACCACTAGCACCTCTAGTAAAGAAAATTTGAAAAAATCAACAGCGCCAGAATTTTGGGATTTTTAAGGATATTCGAATTTCATCCTGAACCCCTACAAAAATATGGAAAAAATGGTTAAAACAAAATTGTGCAATAAGTGCGAAAAAAACCTATACCGCAGGTCTGACCTAACTTTATGC
>NC_046665.1:2887356-2904078 GCF_010883055.1 Belonocnema kinseyi | reverse complement strand
GGTTAACAACACACTGCCGAAGAAATTCAAAATAAAAAATATTACACTATTCTTCTTCAAAAAACTCTAAACTATACCCACAATCCAACAGTAATATTTAAAAACCAAATAAAAAACAAACGCTTTCCCCAAAAAGTTGTTCATGTCCTCATCTCCAAGGTAAAATTAAACAACATTTAAAAACTGCACCTATCACATTTAACGAACCAAGTCTCAACCTCCATCAGCTAAAAGCTCCAAAACAAACTGAAATTAAAAATGACTACCCAAAACAACTTTCATATCATCTAGTTATTAAATTCATCTCCACAGTAATATTCCATATTAGCTACAAAACTATCTTATTTCATAAGAACCTAGTCTCACCTTTCATCAATTAAAACGGTAAAAGATACTTGAAATTAAAAATAATCACAACAGGAACATTTCCAGGTCCATTAAGCTAGCACCTCCACAATCGAATTTCGGGATTTTATAGCTCAGAATTTTGGCCTTTTTTGGGCTTTTTTTAGGCGTCAACTAAAATTTTTGGGCTCCTTTACTTTTTCAAAAAATCAATTTTCGTGTGGAGGTGCCAGCTTACATTAACTCAGCACCTCCACTTCTTAAAATCACTAAATAATAAAAATTCATTTACCCAAAAATTTTAGACTTTTTTAGGCTTTTGAAATCCGCAAAAAAATCCCCAAACCAACCCTTAACTTCCAAAATCAACTTCTTAGAAAAATAAAAAATTTTCAGTAATTTCATCTCGGGAAATTTTTGGGCTTTTTTGGGCTCCCAGAAAACACCCACTTCCATTTTTGGGTTTCAACATTTACATTTTGGGCTCCAACCCTTAACGTGAAAAATCAACCCCTACATACGACCCCATACATACGACTTTGCCAAAAAAAACTTGTTTAGAATTTTACAATGTCAATAGATTCTATGATTTTTGGGCTCCTCGAAAATACCACTACGATTTTTGGGCTTCAACTCTTAGCGCAAAAAATGAATCCCTCTCTACCACGTAGATACAACTTTGTCAAAAAATAACTTTCTTGAGAATTTTAATTTGTCAATAGTCTCTGATTTTGGGGCACCTCAAAAATACCCACTACGATTTTTGGGCTCCAACTCTTAACGTAAAAAATGAACCCCTCTCTGCCACGTAGATATAACTTTTTTAAAAAATAAATTTTATTCGAATTTCACAATGTAAATAGTCTCTGATTTTTGGGCTCCTCAAAAATACTGACTACGATTTTTATGCTCCAACTCTTAACGTCAATATATATATTTGGTGAGTATCAAATTAGATCAGACCTGCGGTATAGGTTTTTTTCGTACTTATTGTACACTTTTGTTTTAGCTATTTTTTCCATATTTTTTTAGGGGTTTAGGATGAAATTCGGATATTCTTAAATTTTGGCTGGGTGCGTAAGTTAATTTTTGATAATTTTGGGGAGGCAGGAGTTGTTCTTAAAAGATTATTTTTTGCACATTTTGAGAGCCCAAAACAGGCCAAAATTCTGGCGCTGTTGATTTTTTTAATTGGCTCTAGTGGAAGTGTGGGCGGACAGCCCCTCAAACCGAAAAGTCCGTTATTTGGAGAAGAATAAGAGAGCCCAAAAATCGTCATTTGTGATTACATTTAGCTTATGTGCATATTTAATTTGAAGGGTAGTTTCCAGAAGAAAGGTATTGTTTTTTCAAATTTAATTTTGGTAATTTTGAAGAGCCCAAACAAATCCCAAAGTTCTGGCGCTGTTGATTTTTTCAATTTTTCAGTTTTTCTGTACGGGAGGTGCTAGCGGTCAGCACCTCCACTTAAAAGTCCGGTTTTTTAAGACAAATAAGAGAGCCTAAAAATCGTCATTGGTGCCTAAGAAGAACCCAAAAAAAGCCCAAAAATCTAATATGCTTACATTCAGTTTAGGTGCATATTTAAATTTAAGGGTAGTTTTTAGAAGAAAGGGGTTGTTTTTTCAAAATTTATTTTTGCATTTTTGAAGATTCTCAAAAAAGCCCAAAATTCTGGCGCTGTTGATTTTTTCGATTTTTCAATTTTTCTGTACTGGAGGTGCTAGCGGTCAGCACCTCCACTTGAAAGTCCGGTTTTTTGAAAAAAATAAAGGAGCCCAAAAATCGTCATCGGTGCCCAATATAATATCATTATAATTCTTATATTATAATTATCATATAATATCATTAACAAGCGTTGGAGATTCAGTTTTAGTTTCTATTATGTTATTAATAAAACGAGTGCCCAAGCAAATCCGAATATCCCCATTATTTTTTTTTGCTATACGTAATGGATTACAGTAGGAACTGGTTGATCTTTCAATAATTCCTGCTCTAAGCATTCTACCGATTTCTGTTCCAACTGAATCACGATATTTTAACGGGATAGGACACGTTTTATGGACAAATGTTTTATGTGATTTAATTTTTATTGAATACTCATAACTTCCAGCAACGACATCTTTCTGAGATAATAATTTGTTAAATTTTAACATAATGTGAACGAATGCATCACATTCCCGAGAATCACATGTCGTAAGGAAATACGCGATCGATCGAATATCGTTCAAAAATGAATCGTCCTCGAAATCACAATAGGCTTGATTTGAATATAAAAAATCTAGTTGGGCAACTTCCAGTGCATTCAAATCCCCTTAATAAATAATCATACATAGAATTGTCATCATATTCTTTTTTATTGAAATTCGATAAAAAAATCTTTACAATGCTTCAATTTATCCGTTATTACACATTCGGTTATTTCGTTACAATTATTAATGTTACAAGACTTTACTTGCTCTTCTTATTATCAGACAAATGATAGACAAAATCATCGTTACAATCATTAGAAATCAAATCTTCATTCATAACATCAATAATAGGATGGTCGGTCTGTCGCACATCCACATTACCGGTCTCTATTTCTTTGGAACTCGGTTTATTATTTTTTTTATCGCATTGAAAGAAATTGTTACCCATTGTAAATCTCATTGCAAGGATATTGATGAAAAATTCGTCCTGCTGTCTATTTTAGAAAAAAATCCGAATATTGAACTTCTATTTCAGGAAAAGTCATTATATTGAGGCGTCCTAACGATAGGATGCCAAAGCACGCGATTGACTAGATGATACTTAACCAAAAATATAAACAATAAAAAGTTAACCAAGAAGTAAGAATTAGAAAGTTTTAGATCGCGGAATTGAACAAGATGGAGCTAGAAGTTGGCCAAAACTAGAAGATGCTCGCTCGCTCCATCAAAACATTAAAGTGCTATCACGGGCGAGTAAAGCATGAAGGTGCCACTTCTCGCTTATAATCTAAACGCGAGAAGTGGCAACCTTCATGCTCTGCTCACCCGAGATAGAACTTTCATAATTTAATGAAGTGAGTGAGCACCTTTTAGTTTTGGCCAACTTCTAGCCTCATCTTGCTCGATTACGCGAGCAAGACTTTCTAGCGCTAACTTCTCGGTTAGTTTTTTTATTGCTTTTATTTTTGGTTAAGTACCATCAAGTCGTGTCGCATGCGTTGGCAGCCTACCGTTAGGATACCTCGATATGGATAAATGTGAAATCATTGTTATGTGATGACAACACTCTCTCAAACGACACTCGACAGTACAACAATAATTCTTTCGAAACACGATAACAATCAAGTGTGACAATGCGATGTTTAAAATCAAGTATTGCCTTATTATTCAATAGCCAATCAATCAAGTACTGCCTTATTATTCAATAGCCAATCAATC
Source organism: Belonocnema kinseyi (assembly GCF_010883055.1). Lineage (NCBI taxonomy): Eukaryota > Metazoa > Arthropoda > Insecta > Hymenoptera > Cynipidae > Belonocnema > Belonocnema kinseyi. Next base: position 2,900,323 of record NC_046665.1, on the reverse strand, counting down.
AAGTACTGCCTTATTATTCAATAGCCAATCATTACCCAAAATCATATTATTAGACAAATCAGGCACCACTGGAAATGGTACTTGTTTACAGTATTCCTCAATAATTACATTTAGCAAAACTTGTTTTTTAATCTGAGTCATTTTTTTCCAATCGCTGTCAATAAAACATTTGTTACCGGTAATTCCGGAACATTTCCATGCTGCAATATGTAATTGAAAAATGTTTAGGAGATACATGTAATTTATCTTCCAGTGTCAGCTAAAGCTGGAATTGGAAAATAAAAAACTCTCACTAATAGTATCAGATATTTTTGAGTTTGAAAAGAGCCACGTATTTTCTCCGATCTTGGTTCCTTTATTACGTCATTAGATAGGTCCTGGAATAAATCATATGGCCCATGAAGCACCGTCAGAACAGAACACACCGCGTCCGGATTTAGTTTAAATTGCTTGAATTGTAGTATTGGGAGCAATTAGGAGGGGGAACACTGACATCGGCAAGATTAGAGAAATTAGAAGGCTGAGTCGATGTTGAAGTAGCTGATCGATAAACGGGTGCTTGTGCATTATTAAATCCCGAATCGCAATTTTGATGTAAAAAATTGCAAGAAAGAAAACCAGGATTGATATTTTGATTTGACGTTTACAGATTTCCAGATATGTTATTGATTTCCTTATAAGCAGTCTGAGAGCCACGAGGCTTGAATTTAAAATCCTTATTTTCGTAGCTGTTATTAACTTTGCGTTTTTGACGCTTTCTATTACCCTCTCTCTCTTCATGAGTCAAATCTCAGTATGCTAAAGCTTGTGTTACTCTATTAACATCAGAATAATCGATAACGGTCAACGCTTCGCGAAATCTAAGGGGAAGTTGTTGAATAATACTATAATTTATTTCATATGCTACCAGAGCTGGTAGAAAATATTGTGCCTCTTTATATTGAGATAGAAAATATGTTTGCAAATTTCCTTTACTGGGCTCAAATCGCCTGGCAGACCAGCGCGATTTTATTTTGACACGAACAGGAATAGAGTAAAACTCGGTTAAGAATGCAGTTTTGAAAGCTCCGTAATTTACATAATCCACGCATCTTGTTTCAAACCAAATCTTTGTCCTACCTTCTAAAGCATTTTCCAAAATAAGTCACTTTTGTTGTTCTGCCACTTGTTTTAAAGTAAAGTATTTATTCAAACTTGTTAAAAATTCATTCGGGTTATTTGTCTGATCACTATCGAATTTAGGCACTTTAGTATCAATATTTAAACCACGCAAACCAGGTACCAAATTATTTATAGCTTGATTTTTCCCACCCCCTTCTGCTGTATAGACTGCTAACATTGTAATCGGTCTCGCTGTTCTCGCATTCGAATAATTTCCTCACGCTGTGTGTTATTTAACTGTCTCAACTCGTCTATCTCTCTCTTTAAATTTTCTAAAGCTTCTTGACTCATGATTACAAGTAAGTTACTCTTTGCAGAGAACCTATCAACAGAATCCTTTTTTTCTCCCCCTTTCTTATTTTTAGGTTTAAAGTTGCTTCTTGCAAAGGTAAGCGTCTCGATCTAGTATTTAAAGGTGGAAAATCAGAAAATGACATTTACTTGCAAAAAATGGAGACCGAAAAGAAAAATCAGGATTTAAAAGAAGTTTGATTGAGTCTCGAAGTTCGGGCGCCAATTATGTAACGGATTTATTCTTACATTATTTAAATTACAGTTTTCTATTTATTTTTTATTTTTAAATTATTACTTTCCGAGAATTCATCTCACATCAATATTTTTTAACTATATTCCCAAAAATCTATTAGATCTCTAATGATTATTAACTTATCTGAAAGCACGCAGATCAATCAAAATTTTCACTTTGGATAGCGAGAATAGAGGAGTTGAGGGATAAAATGAGATAAGCAATGTTTATCCATTTAAGGTTGTATGTAAAAAAATCAATCTCGGGTTGAATTTCCTGAAAAAAGAGCTATATTCAAATGAAATAATGCTTTATAGGCTAAATTAATTTCGAATTTTTTAACTATACCGATGCAGATATAATTTATGTCCAAGTCGACTACTTTAAAATGTAGTTCATGAACAGTGCATACGCACTCTCCACATTTTAATTTATAGCAATTAAACGCACTGGTAGAGAAATTTAAAAATGTCGGTATTAGTGCTGCTTGAAAATACAAATTAAAAAAAAAATATCAAGTTTTTCGACCGCGTAGTTTCATATATAATTCAATGAAAAATATTAAAAATTTAGTCACTTTAAAATTGATAAACATAACAGTATGGCATTGCAGCAACACTGTTCCCTCTTTCCAGCTTATCTGCTGTATCTAGCTATTCAAACGCACATGACAGTTGATCAGCCCAGGTTAGGTTTTGATTGCGACGTTGCAGGATTTAAGAATCTACCACTGGCATAGTAGTGGTAACTATATGAATACACACACCCTACGAATTCTAAGCCAGAAGCGCACTGAAATCTTCACCATGCGGCTCCGTGAGATTTTTTAATGCGGTATGGCTTGGCGACGCCTAACGGAACTCTACTATTTGTACGGAGATGGGATTTGCATACAACCTTAAATGATATTTAAAACAGTAAGGGATAATTATATTTTTTTATTTAAAAATCAGTTAACACGGCACCAGTAATAAAGGAACGTTCTGAAATTTAAAATAACTTATTCACATAAATGGTAACGAACCTCAACATATAAAATCTTCACACACACACTGTGTAAAACCTTTTCATTCAACAATAAATATTTTTTAGTTAAAAGACAACAGTAAAATTAGGACAGATAAAAGAAAAAGAAAACATATTGTATAATTGGAATTACTCAAATTAGGGACAAAAACTCAAGATCCCAATTTGTTTCCTTTACAGCAAGAATAGTTGTTACATACACAATTCGCTTCTGAATAAGCAACACGCTGACGCGACATTCATAAAGAAAATTGAACTTGGTGAAACATACTCCTGATGATATGGATTCCTAAGGGTTCAGGGCCACTCATACCACTTGGATGATAATTCTTTCTTCAAGGTATATTGGACATCGACATCGAATATAAATTCGAGGGTAGGCAAAAATCCACTCACCAACAAAATAAATGATCTCACTCAGATACCCTCTAAAATACCCCCACGAGTCTCTGCAAATTACTCTCAAAACCAAAATTTTCAATTCTTAATGAAATCGAGCTTTTGAGCACTATATTCTCGTTGTTTATACTTAAAATTATTCATTTTAGTCTTGTGGAATATTCAACTATTCTTTTTCAAGATTATCCATTTGGCTCTGCATTGTTCCCTTACTTTCTCTTACTTATTCTAATTTCTTAAATTCTTTTGAGCTTGGCAGTGATGTTATAGTAAGGTAAAACCGAGAATTCGATAACGAATATAGTTTATTTTTTTAAGTCTTGGAGAACTCGACAGTGCAACGAAAACCGCTGCCCGAAAATCGTAGTTTCAGAAAATTTGGCACATCTTCTTTTAAACAATGGAACTTATCTCCCTCGAAGCGTTCAGCAGGGCAGGGTCGCGGCCAACACCATGTGAGTGACAAAAATGGCAATAAAGCACTCTTAAGTCCACATTATGCTTGTTAAGTTACGTCGTTACCGCTGGAGTAGAACGCATAGATATAGTATGGGTTCTAGGTACTCAGAGTGTGCATGATATATTATGCACCAATCGCCAGGAACCTCTAGACATAAGATGCAATCACGCTATACTAAGGTGACAATAAAACCACCCTGGTGGAATTTTGTAAACTCTCGCTTTTCTGACGATTTTTAGGATAGGAACGCTGCCATTTGCAACGATGTAAGCTGCACATAGAACAATTGTGTTATAAATACATTAAAGATTCAAAAGTCCGCGTCCGCCTTCATGGCGAGAGAAATATAATGGTGGAACAAATAAATTGATATGCAAGATCTTAAGCATATGCATGATCTTACGTGTGGCAATATCAAGGGCCGTAGGCTCTTTTTTCGTCTATTGGACCACCCCAAACGAATATAGCAACAACGGGACGGCAAGCATGTTAGTTACTGATACCTTATGCAACGCCGACAGATTTGAACACCAGATCTGTCAAAGAAGGTGCTTGTATCTGCTTCGGGGAGAGTCCTTTATTGGTGTTACGTCCTAAATGCAGCTTTGAGGAATGCCCAGGTATGTATAGGTCTCTCTAGTGTCAACATATATAATAACACTTATATTCGCAAGCTGAGGGTCCTTGAGAACGCCAATGGTCTTTTCTCTTATCAGATAAATGTTGGCACACTTGTCAAATCCAAAGTCCATACCAGTGTCTCTTGCTTTGACTTGTTTAGTGTGTTTGAAGCTCCTCAGTTCTTGGGCCAACTTTCAAACCCTTTTCGTGAAAGGTCTATCAAATGTTATGTAGTAAATCACACACTGAACACGGGACGCATTTTGTCTTGCTCACTTAATCTTGTTATTGAGTTGATGCAAGCTTTTTTTGGTCTTTTGTGCTATCCTCGATTTTGGCCTTCAATTTAAATCAGCAGAAGCTCTTTTAGCACCATCAACTTAAAAATTTGTGCTCTAGAATTCGAACTTCTCCGAGATATCAATGTTCCTCCTGGTCCTGAAATCGCTATCATCTTGCAGAAGCTGCCTGCTTTTAGCGGTTGTTTTTTATGTTCTTGCCTTAGACTTGTCCTCGGGTTGCAGATAGAGGGTCCCTGTACCAAGGGCTTCTGCTGAATATGGTTAAAAAAATTAATAGTCAGTCGCCACATCGTAATTAATAGTCATCGCCACATTTTGAGCCAAGAAATTCCTGATGTTAGATGCAGGACATTCCATGCAGACCCTAAGCATCCAGGACACATACTATCTAGTTGTTTAACTCATGCGGGAACGACCTACATCCAAAAGCACAATGCGGCACTAAGTGTTCTCTATTATCATCTCTGCCACTCTTATGGCATTAACCTTATTATCGCTCCGCTAAGCGATCCTAGAAAAATAGATTTAATTGTCCAGAATGAGAATTGCCGCTTATACTGGAACATTACGTTCTCGACAATTGTTTCTGTTGCACATTCGAGACCTGGCGTAGTTTTCCTTAACTTCTAAAAGCGAACCATGTTCGTTATGTAATTTTGTGTACTAGTTGACAAAAATATCATAGCTAAGGAGAATGAAAAAAATTTATTGTTAAACTATTCGTCCTTATCATCAGAGTTATTAGATGTGCTAAGCTTTTACTGGTTTATAGTCTGAAAAGCATCCCCGCGTGTCAAAAACATGCTAAAACACTTGCGGGGACAATGCAGAAAGTGATCGTCCTTGGGTCGCTCCATGTCCTTATGGTGCGCATGTTTATAAATATATATATTAAAAATTTAACATAAGGACAACCGAAGGATTTCACCGTGGGTGGGTGCTAATCTGAAAAATTGCACCCGCTCCCAGCGAAATCACGGTAAACTTTCAGTCACAAACACGTCTCATGACCGTGAGATAGGTGGTTACAGTCTGTAATATGATCAATACGACGATCCGGCAAAAGTTTCGTGCACCCTGAGAACACGAAGCGATCCAACAGCTACCGCCTTCTGCATTTTTCCCGCAAGTGTTTTAGCATATTGTTGACACGCAGGGATGCTTTTCAGATTATTAACGAGTGAAAGCTTGGCACCTCCAAGAGCGCTGATGATAAGGACGATTAGTTTAACAGAATATTCAGGGTACAATCGTTGCAACTCCCTTATAATGTCTCTATACCTCTCTTTCTTTTCATTCTCCTTGGCTATGATGTTTTTGTCAGCTGGTGCCGAAAATTCGATAACGAATATGGTTCGCTTCTCGAAGTCAAGAAGAACCATGTTTGGCCTCGAGTGTGCAACAGAAACTATTGTCGAGAATATAAAGTTCCAGTATATGCGGCACTTTCCATTCTCAACAATTGACTCGATTTCCCTAGCAGCGTTTAGAGGAGTGCTATTAAGGTTAATGCAGGAAGAGTGACAGAGATATTAATAAAGCACTCTTAGTGCCGCATTGTGCCTTTGGATGTAGGTAGTTCCCGCATGAGTCAATTTTGCCTACTACGCTAGAGGAAAAATTCCCTAAATTTCCAATTAAATTTCTAAAATTTAGTGAATTTTCCATACAACGACTTAGGAATAATTCCCTAAATTTTTTTATAAATTTCACAAAATTTAATGAATTTTCCCTACTACGGCTTAGGAAAAATTTCTTAAATTTTTTTTAAATTTCACAAAATTTAGTGAATTTTCCCTACTACGCTATAGGGAAAGTTGTTTTATTTTATTTTATTCATTTTATTTATTTTTTGTTTAATGCTCGAAGCAAGGTGAAATTACTACGGTAGGAGATATTGGTCTTCGGGCAATTTTAATGCCCCGTAGTACTCAAAATACGCTTGTGATCCAAAAATGTTTTCGGACTTTTCGATTTCATTTTTTTCTATCCGCCATTACCTGGAACTATAGTACTCCTGAGACATTCTGTATATATACATATATTCCAAATATTCGGTGCTGATATTATCTAATTAATTACATGGTTTTCACCTAACACTGTCATCTATGAATTTTCATTTTTACACTAAATATCTAAAATCTTACAAATTATTCAATACATCAAAAATTCTTGCCATGCATATCGAAAATATGTTTGCTACTGACGTGTAATTAAAATTTAATGTCAATTGGTTGGATATATTAGGTTGCAGCGGTAAGTACAGGTGAAAAAATTGATTGAAAAATCGTGTTTTCCTAAAATAAATATCTATAATATGTTAAAAAATGTAATTTTTAATTGTGTCCACCTATTATACAGCCCAATCTATCAAACGGATGGACAGCAAATTTCAATAAGAATTTGATAGAAACATATACTCAATATAGGTATATACCAAGAATTTTGCATTTCGTTAATAGATCTTAAAGTTTTACTATTGATTTCGCTTAAAAATTTTTCATTTTTCAAATTAAAAACAGAAATTTAAAAAAATTATTGAAGATAGCGAAAATTCTCATAATATACTCGTATATCAAGAATATGGATACAGACTTCTCATAAAATTGTGAGATCAATAAGTTTGAGAGATTAGGTTGAAAATGCGTTGTTTCCAGAAATTTTTCTCTTTCAAATCTCGCCAGTTCGGTTACATTTGTCACGGTGATTTCTGTGAGGGTAGGAACTTAAAAATTCTTTTTCAATTGCTTGTTCCCATAGTTTAGAAAATTGATAGTATATACGACCGTGGCCAACGCGGTTGCACATTCCGTGGAAATAAAGTAGCATGCATAAGACCAGTAGGCTAAGGAAAGAGAGAGAGAGAGCAGTTAAGCAGTTAACTGTTTACGCATCATGCCCCCCCCCCCCTATTGTAGTAAAATGCTTGTTGAAGGTAACCCCCGACACTGGAATAAAAGCGGGAGTTTTGCGTACTATGATACTGAGATGCTTAAAACAATTGGTTTTATCTTTTCCATTTTGGTACTAAATTTCAAAGACCCAACCTAAAAAGAGATTCAATATTAATTTATTTCAGACTTGCTAGTTTTGTGATTCAATGAGTGTTTTTTCTAATTCACAGGTGATAGAAGATTGGAAATTTGTAGCTATGGTTCTTGACAGATTTTTTCTGTGGATATTCACTTTGGCATGCATTGGTGGAACATTAGGCATCATATTTCAAGCACCAAGCTTGTATGACACACGTGAACCTGTGGATCAAAAGCTTTCCTCAATTCCCTTACGCAATTACATGCTGCCACCGAATGTGCCAACACAAACAATTTACGAAGAAGAATAAAATATCTTAATTGATTTTTCACATATGAAAACAGATGAATGTAATTTGACTTTTTTATTTCGTTTAGAATTCTTCATGTATTTTTACAAATGTTACTTTAGAAAAAAACTATTACTGATAATAATAGAGTACTTTAGAAAATTATTCCTTCACTTGGGAACAGCCCTTATCTTACAATTTTAAACGAATTTTGGATTAAGAATGTTATTCCAAACCATTTGAATGTACTCCGATTAACCAATTTTTTTGGAAACGTACACGGTCTGATCTATGCGAATCACTTGACAGGACGATACAAATAAGTTATCTTATGTTGAATCAATCAATTGTTGTTTTTGCTTTGTTTGTTATTAGGGTTACGTCCAAAACAAAAGACGAGGGTAATTCGGAAAAATGAGGAGAGAGAGAGACCAGTCTTGCTGATTGTGTCAGGCTGGTGAGACCTGACCAGTTATTTGTTTTGTGGGTTCGTTGACACTAATAATCCAAAAGGGATTGCGTTTAGCAAAGTGTTTGAAATAAAAAAGGTGTATTCAAGATAACAGATGTTTTTATGAAAGACAGTAAAAAGATAATCAGTTACATAAATCAAAACTTACAATTACCTTTCAGCTTCTAAAAGGGCAAGAGATGTTGTCTTGGCGATTAATATCCGTATATTTTGTAGAGCAGTAACGGAACTCCATCAAACATCACTGTTCACTAGTTGTAGAACGAGAAAGGCCCTAAACAGCTACCCAATCCACTCTTTAGTTCTTTTCGGGAACGTTAGAACAGCGAACTTCACCCAGAAATGATACATACGATGCTCAAAAGTCTCGACCGATGGGACTTAAATTTAATGCTTGATAATACGTTAACTATTTCGCTGTGACATAAAAGTACGCGACTTTGTCTGAGCGGATCTCCGGTCAAATAATGCAGAAGGCGCGACTTAGTCAAAGCGGTTCGTACTTCGTAAATCGAATTGACAGTATGACTGCTTGATACGTAAAGACGACTATCAAGGGTAGGTCTGCGTTTTATAAAGGATGATCCAACTAGAGGTTTTTTTTTCAATCGGGTAATTGGGGCGGATGACGCGCAAGTCATTTCAAGCTGTCATGTTTTTTTGGTTCAGTACTGATTGACATTTCATCGTGGAAAGACTTACGCCTAAACAACGTTTACAAATTGTGCAATTGTACTACGAAAATTCGCGTTCTGTGAATAATGTGTTTTGCGCGCTTCGGTCAAATTAGATTCATAGTAGGCCTTCTGAGGCCACTATTTGCCATACCATCCACAAATTGGAGAAACAATATTCATTATTGAATGATACTCGACCGACTAAATCAACTCCAGCACATTGTGAGAAAAATTTAGCGGCTGTAGCAGAGAGAACGCGCAGACCGCAAACAATCGATTTGGCGCCGTTTTCAGCAACTTCGCTTGTCGTATAGTACGACCTAGTGTATTTTACGCGAACGTCTTGGCTTGAAAGCATACAAGATACAGCTCTTCTACGTGGAAAAGTCAGCTACACTTGAGGCACTGGAAGCCAACATTACTTCTGTTATTCGCCAGATACCGGTAGAAATGCTCGGACGATTTATCAAAAATTGGTCCCTCAGGATGGACGAGCTAAGACGTAGTTGCGGTCAACATTTGAAGACAATATTCTTGTAAATGGAACTCAAAATTTCAGTGAATTACTAGTCAGTATATTGAAATTATATCTGAGAGTTTCTCAGTACGTCAAAAAAGAAAATTACAAATTGGATTAGTAATACAAATAAATGAGTGTCGTGATAATTAAAATAAAAATAGAAATGATGTATATTCTATTATTACTACCTGTTTGTTAAATTTAATTTGTTAGTTACTGAAATGACTCCGTCTGCTGGACGGACTTAAATAAAGATTGAGATTATTGTTGACATTGAAAAATACACACTTATCACATGCCGTCCAGCAGACGGAATGATTACGGCAAGGAATTTAAGCGGCGTATAGACTGTAGGTTGATTCACACTGACTTGGTGGTGAATTAATAACTACTGCGCATGACACATCATAATGGAGCGCTAACGGTAAATTGCTGTAGAAGAGAAGGAAAAAAGAGAGATAGAAGCAAGATAAAAGTATATTTATTTTAGATTATAATGAGAAATTGTAAAATTATATTTTAAGAGAAAATTGTGTGTCATTGAGTTCCATGCATTAGGCTATTGTAGGTTATGCTTACATTATCTATGTCTGTTCTAAAATTAACATTGTTGGTATTTTTAACAATATAAAACATTTCCATAAAAATACGTTTGAAGTAGTATGCTTCTTTAGCTAAAATAATAAAGTTTTCAAAAAGCAAATGAGTGTTTGTTTAAAGTTGTATGTTTTGAAAGAGCAGTGTTAAGTCTTTTGTTATTACAATCTCTCATGTGTTCCTTTAATCTTACATCGATGTACCGTTTGGTTTCGCCAATATAACATTACTCACAATTTAAGCATGTTAATTTATATATTACGCTAGTAATTTTATTTTTCGGAATTGAATCTTTTTGAGTTCTAAATAAACTGAAGGGGTCTTTAACAGGTTTGAAAATGTTTTTGTGTCATGTTTTTTGTATAATTTTCGGAGAATTCTGGGCATTTGTGGATTATAAGGTAAAACAATAGAACGATCTAAGTTCAAATCACTGCTTAAGTTGTCGTTCATATTCTGGCTAGACATAAGAGTTCACTTAACTCTTTGTTCTATTAACTTTTAACAAGTTTTTCAGAAAAACCATTAGTTTCAAGTGTGTGAGAAACAATTTCTAAATTTGTATGGTGGAAAGAGACGTGGGAAAGTTTAATAGCTCTGTCGACTAAATTGTTGATAATACTAGTATCATAAGGATGATATGTAATAGAATGAAAATTTGTGTATCTGCCAGACCAAGTAGGTTTGCGGAACCAGTTAGTGTAAAATTTATCATTAATATTGGAGATTTGTACATCTAGAAAGGAAATACTTTTCTCATGCTCATATTCATTAGTGAAACTTTTGTTAACCATATAACAACAAGAACTCATTTGTAAAAGATACCTTGTGTAATACTGAGGTTAATATACATCTTGTAGAGGATAATAATAGGAATAAATTTAGATCTGAATTAGCTTTCAATTTACGACGTTTCCTTACAAATAAAAATTACATTAATTTTAAATCTCATTTTACACAATTGGCAATCGAAAGTAAGGAATTCTTATCTAAGCACAAAAACATCATTGCAACTACAGCTGATAAAGGTAATATAACCGTTCTTTTGGATAATGCAAAATATATCAGTAAATCCTTACCTCTGTTAAATGACACATCTACATATATATTACTCAATAGAGATCCTGGTAGGCAAAGACGATTGGAACTTAAAAAAATAATTGATGAGCTCTTCCTACTTGGTATACTTAATATATACTCCGTTAGAATCTTGAAATGTACTAGTGGTTTTTCTCCGAAATACTATGGACTTCCAAAGATCTATAAAGTGGATTGTCCATTACGTCCAGTAATATTATTTATAGGATCGCCTTTATACTACATCTCAAAATACCTAGCAAATTCTATTAAAGTGGTTTTAATATACTTCTTGACTTCTCGACACGTTAAAGATAGCTGGAACTTTGTGGAAAAGGTTAATCAATGTAGAGTTCCTAATGGATATGAATTTTTCAGTATTGACGTAAAATCACTTTTCACTAACATTCCACACGATCTCGTTCTTGATGCCGTAAAAAACAAATGGAACTTAATCAAACATCATACTAAATTACCTTACGAATTATTTATACAATTGTTAACATTCTGTTTGGAGAATGCTTATTGCGTACCTATGAGTTCTCCCATCTCTGCCGCAGTATCTGATGTAGTAATGGAATCCTTAGAACAAGATATTCTCTTTCAAAACCAGAATTTTTCTCCACTTTTTTCTGTAGATATGTCGACGATATTCTTTATTGTCTACCCCACAATCAAATTGAAACATTTAAAGAATTGTTTAATAACTATCATCACAGATTACAATTCACTATTGAATATGAGCATGAGAAAAGTATTTCCTTCCTAGATGTATAAATCTCTAACATTAATGGTAAAATTTACACTAACTGGTTCCGTAAACCTACTTGGTCTGGCAGATACATGAATTTTCATTCTATCACATATCCTCCTTATAAAACTGGTATTATCAACAATTTAGTCGACAGAGCCATTAAACTTTCCCACGTCTCTTTCCACCATAAAAATTTAGAAATTATTTCTCACACACTTAAAACTAATGGTTTCCCTGAAAAACTTGTTAACAAGCCAATAGAACAAAGAGTTAGTAAAACTCATATGTCTAGCCAGAATACTAACGACAACTTAAACAGTGATTTGAACTTAGATCGTTCTATTGTTTTCTATGGTATTTCTATTGTATTCGTTCTATTCCAAAAATGATACAAAAAACATGACATAAAAATCATTTTCAAACCTGTTAAAGACCCTTTCAGTTTTTTCAGAACTCATGAAGATCCAATTCCGAAAAATAAAATTACTAACGTTTTATATAAATTAACATGGTCAGATTGTGAACAATGTCATTCTGGGTACAATCGTTGCAACACCCTTATAAGGTCTCGATACCTCTCTTTCTTTTCATTCTCCTTGGCTATGATGTTTTTGTCAGCTGGTGCCGAAAATTCCATAATGAACATGGTTCGCTTCTCGAAGTCAAGAAGAACCATGTCAGGCCTCGAGTGAGGAACAGAAACAATTGTCGAGAATATAAAGTTCCAGTATATACGGCACTTCCCATTCTCGACAATTGACTCAATTTCCCTAGGAGCATTTAGAGGAGCGATATTAAGGTGAATGCCGTAGGAGTAACAGAGATGGTAATAAAGTACTCTTAGTGCCGCATTGTGCCTTTGAATGTAGGTCGTTCCCGCGTGTGTTGGACAACTAGATAGTATGTGTGCTAAATGCTCGGGGTGTGCATGGCACGCCCTGCCATGCAGCTTCCTCCGCTGCTTTGTACAGAAATGCTCCTTTGCCTACTTCCTCGTGATTCCTGACCATTTTAAGAAGAGGCTCTCTTCCATTTGCAACTCTATGTGCTGTA
>NC_046665.1:2883827-2887256 GCF_010883055.1 Belonocnema kinseyi | reverse complement strand
TGTAGAAAGCTGTACTAGATTCAGTGTGGCCAAATACACAGCAGAATTGACCCAAATAGTCTTTACACAAGAAGAATTGGCTACCTGATCAGTAACGGGAACACGGTTCAATGAAAATACGAAAAATGGCACACCGCCGCTGAAAAGATTAGATAAAGATTGCATAGATTCAATGATGCGTAAGTACGGGGAATTCTTAACAATTGTAAAATTTGTCACAATTAAGACCTTTTAAATTGGATAAAAAATGTTGATCTTAAAATGCTTCATTATTTACAATGCTTTACAGGTCTAATGATTTTTGTTTTCTGAGACAAGCCAGACAACTGGGCAATTTTTGAGGCAAGTTTGCGTAATAAATGCAGTAATGCAAAAGGTCGCGCACGAAAGCCCGTGCAGCGCAATAATTATTAATAAGCCCGTTACGGTGAGTCTCAGCTGACTTTACCCTACACGAATTAGTGTATAGTCAGTAAAAATGTAATTTTATATAAGTGTTTTTTTCGTTTTCAAGTCCCTTTGTTGAAGAAAAGCAAAGTAAAAATATAGTATTCTAAAACCAAATATTGAGTCACTGCAAATGTAATCTTAAGATTTTTCTATTGTTTGAAAATAGTTCATCAGCTTCAAACTAAAAGAGTAACGCTCGGTCCGTAGCGTGAAGGGTGTTAAAATCTCGACTCTGCCTTAAAATGGTATTACCTCAGTTTACTTCATGTATACAAGAATTGCATATTTCTTAGATAATTAGGACCTACATATTCCTTTTTTCAATTAGTTATGTATTTAGATTTGATTCAAAACAGAATTAGACCTTAACTATAAAAAAATCATTTCTATTTTTCATGGAGTAGAATGAGGCGTATGAGTTTTTACGGCGGCTCCTGGTTCCAACGTCCGAAAGATTGTTTTTGTTCCAAATTTTCTTTTGTAAACCTCGTTATAACTTGTAAAGAGGTCGATCACAAAAATTTGACGACTTTAGAACCATACTTATATTATATATTTTAAGTCTTACAACTCTGTAAAACTTTAGTTCTAAGGCAATGTAACAAATGGGCCACGTGACCTGAGTTCTACCGTACCGGAATTTTATTGTTGAGGCTCCTGCTCGTGTAAAATGAGACGTCGAGTGGAAAATTCGCGTATAGTATGCGAATAAAAGACATTAGGGCTAGTTGACTACTCAACAATTTTTATAATCACATTTTTTCAAAAAATGAGTATAACTTATAATTATATAAGTTTCTGGTTGGATGGACGTTTCCTTAGTGCCTTTTATTTACATACGGCGCAAAAAAAGCGTAAGGTAGGTACCTCGTCACGTGACACACTCGTTATGTGGCGTTAAGGGCCAGCAGGATTCAGCCTAAAAAAAAAATTGCTTCCGTTTACAGAATGACTGTTACAGTCTGTAACAGAATGAAAACGACGATCCAGCAAAAGCCTCGTGCACCTTAAGAACACCGAGCGACCCAAGGACTACCACCTTCTGCATTTTTCCCTCAAGTTTTTTAGCATATTGTTGACACGCAGGGACGCTTTTTAGGCCATCAGCAAGTGATAGCTTGGCACCCTCAAGAGCGCCGGTGATAAGGACGATTAATTTAATAGAATATTCCGGGTACAATCGTTGCAACTGCCTTATAAGGCCTCGATATATCTCTTTCTTTTCATTCCCCATGGCTATGATGTTTTCGTCAGCTGACGCCGAAAATTCGATAACCAACATGGTTCGCTTCTCGAAGTCAAGAAGAACCATGTCAGGCCTTGAGTGAGCAATTGGATCAATTGTCGAGAATATAAAGTTCCAGTATATGCAACACTTCTCATTCTCGACAATTGACTCGATTTCCCTAGCAGCATTTAGAGTAGCGATATTAAGGTCAATGCCGTAAGAGTGACAAAGATGGTAATGAAACACTCTTAGTGCCGCATTGTGACTTTGGATATAGGTTGTTCCCGCATAAGTTCGACAACTAGATAGTATGTGAACTTAATGCTCGGGGTGTGCATGACACGCCCTGCAGCTATCATCGGGAATGTCTTTGCTCAAAATGTAGCGACGGTATATTAAGATGGAAATGACACTGTCTTGGCATGCCAAAATGAAACCCTATGTACCAGACTTCAATCCGGGTGATTTAAGGAAAGCAAAAGTTAGCTTACATGAAATTGACTGATCCTCCACATTTATGTGGAAGATACCGTGCATCCTCTTATTGAGAAGCTGTGCACGAAAGTTTTTCTCGCTTGCTTTCTTAATCCGGGCTTTCAGGAGTGAGTACTCTAGATAGATAAGATTTGATGCATTTTGCTCACCCCTAATACTGAAGTTAAGTTCGAGTGATTCAGCAGCCTCCTCCGCTGATTTGTTCAGATACGCTCCTTTGTCCACTTCTTCGTGCTTCCTGACCATTTTAAGAAGAGGGTCTCTTCCATTCGCGACTCTAGGTGCTTTACCCATAATAATCCTGTTGTGAAGACATTCAAGACTGAATATTCCGTGACCACCTTGACGGCGTGAGATGTACAGTCGCGGAACACAAGACTTAAGATTCATGCTTTTGTTCATGTGCATAACCTTTTTTGTCCCGATATCAAGAGATCTGAGCTCGTTCTTTGTCCATGGAACTACATCAAATGAATAGAATACTACCGGGACGGCAAGCATGTTCGTTGCAGATACTTTGTTCCTCGCCGACAGTTCAGAAGTCAAAAGCTGCCAGACGAGACGTTTGTATCTGCTTCGGATAGTATCCTTTATAGATATCACACCCTGAATGCGGCTCTGTGGCACGTACAGGTATGTAGAAGTCTCTTCAGCGCAAAGGTGTCGTATAGCGCTTCTATCGACGAGCTCAGGGTCTTCAGGGATGCCATTAAGTTTTTCCCGCTTCAAATAAACCTTGGCGCATTTGTCTTACCCAAATTACATTCCAATTTCCTTATTGTAACGTTCGACAATAACCCTGGAGCTAGATGTCGAAGGGCCTATGACAAAGCCACCGAACGCGTCCTCGGGTTGCGGATAGAGGGTCCCTGTACCAAGGGTTTCTGCTGAATATGGTTACAAAAAGAAATAGGCAGTCGCGGACAATTGTCCAGGGGTGGTGCCGAAGGAATTAACCCCCAAGCGGAGGTGTGAAAACCGTGCCGAAAGCTGAATGGCACCTGTGTACAAGGATGGACGAACCCCTTTCCCAGGCTTCTCGTGGGAACAACAATGACAAAACCAAACATAGTTGTAGTAAGTGCGGTTCAAAACAACAGAACGCGTGGGGCTCCCGACAATGGGTCGGCCAACAATGCCGATCAATCTAGAGTTGGGGGAGCCAAAGAAAATGGATTCAATGCGATGGATCGGCGGGATCTCGTGACCTTTGGGTGGACGGAGCGACTGAATCACGACTTGCTAGACTGCTACGA
>NC_046665.1:2882136-2883727 GCF_010883055.1 Belonocnema kinseyi | reverse complement strand
TCCTAATACACTACATTACAAGAACCTACACTGTGAGAGTGCTTGCGATTGGCTAAGAAAAGTATTTGTAAAATTCCGGTTTATATTTAATCCACCCTCGTAATTAAATGTGGCATATTAGAGTTCGAATTTTATAATCTCATTGGCCATGAAAAAGTTTTCGAATCGGGAAATGAACGAAAATTTTTTTCTTTCATTAAAACGGTAACCCTAAATAATTTTAAAAAAGAATGTTTAAAATTGTTATTTGACCAGAAAATAAAAAATTATTTGTTTAAGATAATATTTTCAACATTTTTTTCATCGAAAATTCTGTTCTACATTAAAAAAAAGTTTTATTATATTTTTTTCACATTATCTTGAATTTATTTGTTGATTTTTTTCAATATTTTTCGATTTTTTCGTATTCACAATTATATGATGCACCTTCTTCCATTACTGTATCTTTTTACTTTTTTGTGCATTTATAGCTCAGAACGCTTCTTTATAAAGGCTGTAATTTAACAAAGGAAGAAAGTGCAACAATACTGTTGGCACAGAACCTTCGACACGGATTTTCCGACTATGCTTTGGAGAGTAATTTGCATATCCTTGACAGCCATATACCTTATGATGTGCATGGTTCGAAGTTCCATTTTTTAAAATCTTTCTCAAACCCCGACGTTTTGAAAATCTACTTTTGTAAAGAATGCTGTCTTATTTAAAAATTTTAATATGACGATAAAGTAAATTGTGAAGGTTGTAGAGTGGAGTTTAATAAAAGACGCGTGTGTAAAGATGGGAAATACTTCTTGTATTTTCCACTTAAAGAGCACCTAATACAGTTGGTAAAATGTAAATATTATAAAGAATTTATAAGAATTAATGAAGAAGAAAGTGACATTATAAGCGGACAGTATTACAAGACACTGAGACAGGAGAACATTATCGGAGATAATGATATAACTGTTCAGTGGTTTACAGATGGGATCAAAACATTTAATTCTACCAGGCCGTCCATTTGGACAATTCTACTACCAATAAAAGAGTTCTCGTACAGATTGAGAAAAAACCACATGGTTTGGTGCGGCGTCTGGTTTGCATAAAAAAAACCACCAATGAATTTATTTCTGCGACCATTTATTGATGAATTGGTAGACTTACACGAGAACGGTTTTGTAAGTCAAACTTTACTGCATGCAGAGCTAATACTAATTAAGGTGCACACACTTCTTGCACCCGTAGATTCTGTTGCACGACCTGCAATTCAGAACATAAAGCAATATAATGGTAAACATGGTTGTTCATATTGCGTTATTCGCGGGGAAGCAATACCATATGGTAAAGGTTTTACGCGAGTTTACTGTGGAGATAAGCATCACAGTCAACCTATAGAACAACATAATCGAGATTGCCAAAAAATTGTAGATGATCCCAATGCAGAAGATGTAAATGGAGTGAAAGGGCCTTCTGTCGTACAGCTTTTGCCAATTTTTCATATAATTTGGTCTTTTCCCCCTGAGTATTTACATTCCGTAACTGAAGGTGTGACGGAATTGTTTGCCGATACATGGTTTGACTCTGCAAATCATTTAAAGGCCTGGTACATTGA
>NC_046665.1:2881126-2882125 GCF_010883055.1 Belonocnema kinseyi | reverse complement strand
TGAAATTACACGATACCCTCGATCAGTAGCAGAACGTGCATTATGGAAGACGTCTGAATGGAAAAATTTCCTCCACTATTATTTTCTGATTTGTTTGAAACCATTTCTGCCTAAAAAGTATTATGAACATTGGTTTCTGTTCGTGTACAGTATTCAGTTCTTTTTACAACTAAAAATTACTGCAGATAACTTTGTTGCAGCATCGGCAGCACTTCGATTATTTGTTCTGAACATTGAATCTCTTTACGGAAAAGAGTAATGAAGTACAATGTACACATTTGTTTGCATACACCGCAAAGTGTTAGAAATTTTGGTACCATCTGGGCATGGTCGACGTTTCCATTTGAACACTATAAAGGCGTTTTAAAAGTCTTATTTAAGGGTATGTGATACTTACAGTTTCCCTGACTTTTTTTCCACAAAAATGAAAATTTGTAAAAACTGAATTCGGAGATGCTATAAAATATCATAACGGATGTCCCCGGACTCTTTCTTTAGTGATAATAACAAAAAATGTATTGTGCTAAATAAAAATCTTATGCATATACATTATTTTGAGGTAACGTCGTTTTTCATCTCTGCCTTTCCGATAATCTGGAAATTATTGATGAAATAAACTTTTTTGATTGCCTGCGAACAAGGTTAGTTCCGGGAGATTATTTACTATGTTTATTTTTAAGTCCAAAGTTTTCGTCCCAAAATATTGTGTAGTTTGGAAGTAACGCTAGGCTGAATTGTAACACACATAACCTAGAAATATCACATGCCCTTAAAGGAACTTAGTACCTTCCGGAACAAATAGCGAAGTTTTATGCAAGACTGAAATATGTTAAGTTATCTTATGAGGTCTTCAGTAAACCTGAATGCAGTTTAAAAGGAAAACAAATTTTTCAGTCCCTGATGAAAGAATGCAAAAGCAAATGTTGTATTGAATACTGAAATAATATAACAGTGGTCGGAATCGGTAAAAGTATTCAAATTACAGATGTTGAGGAATTG
>NC_046665.1:2880182-2881096 GCF_010883055.1 Belonocnema kinseyi | reverse complement strand
AGCATGCGCTTTTTCACAGCCGAAGTTATCCACAACTTTGTTAAGAGGAAAAATTGTGTGGTTGAAACAGTAGAAGGAGATATTGTGGTTATAACGAAACTTCTATGTGTGCGAACTGCATTGAACACGGAGAAACAAATCGTTGTTGGAAATAAATTGCAATTAATACAAGAAACTGTATTCAAATACAACAATTTTTCCTCATGTGAATTTGCATTCATAATGAGAGAAACTGAAAATGTAATTACTGTTCTTCCTGCGACAACTAAAAAAAAACGTGTGTGCATTCCGTTTTCTGAAAATAAAGTCTGTGTGATTCCACTTGTGAATCCTGTGGAAACAGATTGATGAACCATATTCTAACCCACGCAATGTCTATTTACCAAAAGAACCTCAAGTTATCAGAAAAATTTCTTTTTGAAGGAGCCTGTATTATTTCAGAGTAGACACCACGAATTTTAACTACGTTTTCAAACCTGACTTCTGTAGCAAGCCTAGTGTTGGATACATAATTTAAATTGAATGTTTTTAAAAACGGTGGACTTGAAATACCCGAAGGAAATAAAAGCATAAGGTGCATAGCCTGAATGGAAGCCTTCTTCATCCTGGAATTCAGAACTTTATGCCGTTCGACCGGAGATCCACTTTACGAGGAAGCTTCGATTAATTTTTCTAAGGTAAAATTTCACGTATTTAGTAGGAAATCAGTCATTCTTCATAGAAAAGTAGTGTGCTTACTTGAAAAATGATCTCTTTTGTTAAAGAAGCAGTTAATACTTGGTTCAAAAATGCATGCTGATGATTTTGTAAAATTTTTGGTAAACAACGGTGAATTTTAGAGGCTTTAGATTGTTTAAATAATTCCACAAATTTATGCAACAATTGTACTTCTCATAGACATATCGCAAATGGAT
>NC_046665.1:2875165-2880082 GCF_010883055.1 Belonocnema kinseyi | reverse complement strand
GAAGGAGACTATGTAGAAAAATAATCAATAGTATTTTTGTATTGTTTTATAAATAAATATTAAAAAAGAATTCCGGTTAATATTTGATTCACCCTCGTATTTAAATATTCAAAATTGAAATATTTTTAATATTCGCTTCAAATTAATTTTTTGTAATAAAAAAATTAATTTCGATTTTCTTAAGAATGTTCAGAAAATGTTTTTATCTTTTTAAAACCTTTCACAATTCTTACAAAACTTCTACATATTTTGTTCGAGATCTGCAAAAATCTTTATTTTGTTTTAAATTAGGCCACCCTAGGCCGTTTCCACAAAAATTTCGGTATGAATAGTCGCATTTTGTCGGTATACGTTCGTTTACATTATTTTACATAATTTTGTTTTTTTGCAGAACTTAGAAATACCTCTTCACCTTACTAGAACCTTTTTTTACAAATAATAGGTGTTCAATATGAATTTGTATAACAAAATTCAACGATGTTACTTATAAATGAAACCTTTTTAAATAGAACAAGTAAAATTGTAACGTGTAAAGTTTTTGATTTTTTAATTTTGAATATTCCTTTTCTAATACCTCATTTGAAATGAATAGTTACATATTTGTAAATATTAGGCAATTATTGGTCTTTTTCTGAAGTAAAATATTTTTAATTCACCAGTTTCAGACTAAAACAATATCTGACATAAGCTCAAAATTCAAATCCTATAACAACATTGCACACTTTTATACAAGCATTTATTTGGGGATAGATGTTTATTAGAATAAAAATGCATTAACTCATTTTCGTCGATATAATCATCGACTTGAACAGCGAAAACCGCATTTGCGTCATAAAAAATCTCATCTTTTAAATCGTCTACATTAACATCATCGCCAACAATTTCACAAATTTTGTCCCTCTTAAGTTCCTCAAATTCTGGATTTTCTTCTAAACAAACTCTAATGAGATGACCATTTTCTTCGTCCGAACTTGAATTTTCGATAGCGCTCGTTCTTTTGGTAGAAACTGCTTCCATTGGTACGTGGCTAATTACATTTTGAGTACCGTTGCCAGAATCGTTCAAACTTAAGATCTATATAAAGCTTACACATACAGTTGTTATATCCATTCACATTCTAAATTCTACGGACTTTTTAAATAAATTTCTGTCTATTTTAATTATTGTAATTCTATTATTTTGTCAAACTTGTTATACGATAACAAGTAAATGTCAATATCGTTTGTTACTACAAATGCAAGACAGAAAATAAAAAGTTCATTAAAATGCATTTACAGCTTTCTTTCTTTTTCAGAATACAAATAAGTCTTAAATTACAATAACACAAAAGAAGTTTTTTCAGTAGGGGGTAAGTATTACTTGAAAACCAAGCAAAAGTCGAAAAAAGGAATTGTAAACATTCGAACAAAAAATACGGATCCATTCTTTTCTTACTTTTTCACCAATTTTTTGAGGATACGTTTAAGATTCACACCTTTAATTAAAAAGTATATCCTCAAGCTGTCTACTTAAACCTCTTTGCTTGAAATATTTATCGCAGTGGTGCGTTATGGTTACAACAAAAATTACAGAATCACTAAAAAAATTTTAATGTGCTTTTTTGCTTTCCATTTTCCTCGAATGTCATCTTATTGGGTTTTACAACACATATTTTTTTATTAAAATCTGTTAAGCCGTTTAGGAGAAAACCCACTATATATAAATATTACCGTTCCATGGAATCGTGAATATTTGGACCGGCTACATCTGTTTACATTATCAATGTAAACATTTCTAGTACAGCAAAAACAAAGTTGCAGGAATTGTTTTAGAGGGATCAAGTTTTATTCAGACAAATTTGCGTCTTTCAAAATACATCTATTGCCATGGAAAAACAAAACAAAGTTTAACCGATATTTAGTTAAATTTATCCTGTAAAGTTAATTTTTGTTGCAGCGAATCTTGCATCCCAAATTGTTGTAAAGTTTATCATCTGCTTTTTCTGTGAGTAATAAGTTATTGATATTGTTCAGAATTTGGCTGGGGCTCATTTTTGTTGTTTGCAAACATTTACTCAATTTTTAATTTTTTAATCAAATAAGTCCTAAAAATCTGTTTTAATACTTAAACATATTTTTAAATTACATGAAGAACCTTAAACTTTAAAAAAATGTTTAAAAATCATTTGAAATGCTTTATAATATTTTTAATTGAAATCAGGCGTAAAATCACGTAATTACCTAAAAATCCTGACCTATTATACACATAAAAGTAAAATATTATTCTGAAGATGCAAAAATGAAAGGCAAATAAATGTTAAACACATAATTTATTTAGAAATTGTTTAATAGAATATTTAAAAAATCTTAATATTGTACAAATTTTGGAGTTAGGTATTCAAAAGCTTCTTCACTAACCTCATTTTCTATAAAACAGGTATGAAGACGGCGACTAATGTCGAGTCGACGGGCAGCTCACCGGCTCATCAATCTCGCATGACATGCACGGTAAAATACATCGATTGGTGTGGCTGAATCAAGAAAATAGCCGGATGCCCAATGCAACACTTAAACGTAGTGTTCTTTCAAATAGATCGTTAATAAAAGTATACATTCAATACAGCGATGATAGCGAGGCATAAAATTCTTGTTCCTGCACTATACTATTTTAATATTTTAATCATATATCCAATGCTACACTTTTCCCAACTATGATTTCAGTCAAACAAACTTGCCTTGTCATTTTAGGCTTGGTGATTTTCTTATACGTAGGTAATAAATCTCAAATTTGTATGGCTGAGACAGTACAATTTTCTTTCTAATTCAGTTAGAAATTCTCAAGAAAACTCGGATTGCCATTAGCCTCAAACTATTTCTTTCAGTGTAACCAAATATTTTATTTAAAAAATACGAATTTTCGGGCAGTTATACGTAGAAAAATTTGGTTTCTAAATAAAAAAGAGAATGAATAATAGCACTGCATGCTAAGGTTCACTCTGTGAAAATTCCTGAAATATTTTATAATTACTACTTAACTATTATAAATTGTTCATAAAAATATTTAGCAATACATTTTTATTATCATTTGTAACTGAGACATCCAACTTAATCTCAAGCTATTTGAATGGAAGAAACGAAATCCTTGTACTTGAATTTTTTTAATTTCAAATTTATCCATCTGATTTGTTTCTGAAACTAGAAATTGTTATATTTTACGATATTTTAAGATAATTTATTCTTTTACTAAAAATTCCTCTTTTTAGGATCCATATCATTGCCCCCTCCTCCTATGTCATTTAATAATTACGCTAGACGATGAAGTTTGGTGAAATCTCACTGTTTTTTATTAATCAACAAAGCAGTTCAATTTTTAAAGAAGCAGTTGAATTTTCAACTAAAAAAGATGAGTTCACAACGACAAATCTAATAGTTGATATTTTAAGCAAGAAAATATTGTTAATTTAAATCAAAAGCAGCTGAACAGAATAAGAAAGAACCAATTTTTAATAAAAAAAGTTAAATCCTCACTCAAAGCAGGTGAATTTTCAACCAAAAAGTTATTTGCATTTTTAATGTTAATATAAGCTTTCCGTGAAGCAGTTCAATTTTCAATAAAAGATTTACAAATAGTTACAAAAAGGCATTCATTTTTAAAAATTAAATCAAGTTAACAAACATTATTCTTCAAACAATTTTTTATTTACAACAATATTATCTTAGGATAATGCTAGAAACTCGAAGTTTTTTCTAATATTTTCAACTTCAAATTCTAATGAGGTTATAATTAAATCATGTCTACAAACATAATTGTTGCAAAATAAATCAATTCTAATTTTCATAAATTCTACGGATCGAATGTTAAAAAAAAATTCACGCTATAAGTTTCAATGCTCTAAATTGAACAATGAAACAACCAATCTGGATTTTTTTTTAATACATCATTTTAGACCATTTTCAGTTAAAAGAATTAAAACTTAAAAGATTACAATTGTTGTAATGAAAATTTTTTAAATAATAAATTAAATCCTTGTTATTTTGAGTTGTCACAAATCAAACATTGCTAAATTATCATTTATACATAAAAATTTTGTTTTTAAATACTTGTTAAATATTCTTTAAAAATTTTTTTTTTAATGAAAATAGCTTAAAATTTTTTACAGAAATCTTAAGTATATTTTGTTATTATCTTCAAAATTTAAAAATCATATAAAAACGTCAACATTTTATTTCAAGATCTTAAAACATATATTTTTTGTTGAACTATTTAATTAGTTTTGAATCTCTTAAAAACTTCTAAATATCTGTTAACCTAATCAAATTTTTTCTAAAGTAATAATTGTTCGATTTGTATTTATTCTTCCAAATTTGTTTTTGGTTTCAAACTCTTTTTAGGAATTCTGTAAAAAATAATTTTTAAAAGAAAAAATTCATTGAAAATTTTCCCATAAACTCTTAATCAATCCTGCAATATAAAAAAATATCTTAAAAGTTTTTGATTTTTCTATACAATTTTGGAAATCTTTTAAAATCTTCTTGAATATTCTATTAAAAATTCATGTTCTAAAATAAAAACCCATTCATAATTGTCATAGAAATCTTAATGGAATTTTCATATATAATTTTTTTTTAAATTATTTGGAAACTTTTCAACTTTTGAATTATTTTTAAAATTCTTTCAAAACTTCTGAATATCGTTTAAAACTATTCAACTTTTTTCACCAAGAAAAATAATCTTCTACCAAGAAACAAGACACTTTAATACGCGAATCTGTAATTAAATCATGGAATTTTGAACTAAAAGAAGTGGAAAAGTAAATAAAATAATCCAAATTTAAGTTTAAAAATCAATTTTTGAAAAAATCTACTTTTCAACTGAAAATATTTACATTTGCAACCAAATTAATTTTTAACTAAGAAATATATTAAAATATACTATGCA
>NC_046665.1:2870960-2875065 GCF_010883055.1 Belonocnema kinseyi | reverse complement strand
GATTTTTTAAACATGAAACTTCTGATTCATAACATTTTTTCATAGAGTGCCTATTTTTTTCAATGGGCACGAAGTCTTGAAATACTCCTCCCATGAAAAACGTGTGATTAAAACCAATAAATGTGTTTTCTGTTTCCTTACACGGAGAAAAAGATATTGCACAATGATATCGCAAAATCTCTGTATTGATATAAAGCGTGTGAAATGAAAAAACTTGTTGAAGACGAAAAAGTTATTGCTATAAAGTGGCCAAAATGCAAAATTGTAAATCGACCCATTCGGACCTATTCGTATTGTGGCGACGTTCACAAAAAATTCAGTACCGCGCCAATATGGGTTAGCCGCTACTGACTTGCCATTACTGGCGCAGTAATGGCTATCATGAATATTTAGTACTGAGCCAGTACTGGGAAGATAGTACTCCGCCAGTACTGGGTAACAGTACTACGCCAGTACTGGTCAGCTGATACTGACTTGTAATTATTAGCGCAGTAATGGCTATCATGAATATTTAGTACTGCGCCAGCACTGGAAAAACAGTACTACGCCAGGACTGGGTAACAATACTACGCCAGAGCTGGCGCAGTAATGGCCATTATGAATATTTATTACTGAGCCAACATTGGAAAGAAAGTACTGCGCCAGAATTGGCTAATAGTACTAATCCAGTAATGTATAGTCACTACAGGCTAGCAAATAACTGGCGCAGTAATGGCTATCATGAGTATTTAGTACTGTTTCAGTACTGAAAAGATAGTGCTACGCCAGTACTGGTTAGCCGCTACTTCCTTGCCATTACTGTCATTTGTTAATTTCAAATAACCTTTAACTGACCTTGAACGTTACAATTGACCTATGACTTGGGTACGTACCTGAACGTAGAATTTTCCGCTCTATCGATTACAGATGTAAAAAAATGAGATTTCCATTTAAAAAAAACAAAGTTGACCTTCAAAAAGCCATGAAGGTCAACTTCAAGGTCAAAATGAAGGTCATCATTGAATTCCTCCTAGAAATTTACTTCAGGAATGACCTTCACTTTTTTGAAAAATATTTTACCTGAGCAAATATGCAACCGTCCTGGGACTTTTTAGACACCCTGTATAATTTCATTTGCGGATAGGAGAATGGCGAAAGGAAATGTCATCGAAGTAGTTAATCTCGTCACATAGCCGTTTTTTAATGCTTTTTAATTTGCATACCAAAACCAATTTAAAAACCATAACATTCCGTCCAACGCGATTTCTACGTTACCGGCATTTTTCCTTGGACCGTACGAAATCCATACCAAATGAGATATCGAGCTGAAAGTTTTGGTAAGTAAAGAAAAGGTATCATAAGGAGCGTTTCTGTACGAATAAATTTTCATAATTACAAACGAAAAATTTCCCAACAAATTCTTGTTTACAATGATCAAATTTTTGAGCACATTAACACTTTATAATCTCATT
This sequence comes from Belonocnema kinseyi, assembly GCF_010883055.1. NCBI lineage: Eukaryota > Metazoa > Arthropoda > Insecta > Hymenoptera > Cynipidae > Belonocnema > Belonocnema kinseyi. The sequence goes on along the minus strand of NC_046665.1, from coordinate 2,873,614 downwards.
TCTTGACTTTACCACTGTTTTAGTAGGATATCTTATTTCGTGTAAAATTAGTACGGTCAAAACAAATGTCTGTAAAGTAGGCATCAGATGAGTTTGCAAGTTGTCGATAATTTATATTTTATAATGTTCACTACAATTATAACCTCGTTTGCAATTCTGTATCTTTTTTGCAAGTGCATCATTTTTTCATTATTATCAGTAATAAAAACGTGATTCTTTGCGAAAAAACACATTTTGTTTAATTTTGTTATTTATTATATGTATTTGAAAATGAATAATCTTGGTTGCATTACGCGTGCGACTTGCATGCCGCGTAATCGATATCCTTATAATTTAAGTTCAATTAGGGCCAGTCACTTTCGCCTGTAGTTTTACATGTCTTTTCCCCTGTCGCTTCTCGTGTCATTTTTCTTGTCATTTTTCCTGTCAATTCCCTGCGGTCGCGAAAAACTACAGAAAAAAAATGACAGGCCTGTAATTTTTTTCCTATTATATCTTTTCGTAAGGGAAGTTCAACTTGATAAAACTTCTAGCATTTATAGTAAGACAGGCAAAGTTTGCAACAATAAGAAGAGTTCAGATTTGAATTTTCAACTAAATGCACAAATAATATAGTTAGCAAATAAAATAAATAAATGAAAAAATAAATATATTCAGGGTGGACACGCTGGGGCTTACATACATGGCGAACTTGATGCCACCCGAATTGCACAACATCAGGGAAGAAGCCATTGTATGGGGGTATTTTCATATTTCGCGCCTTCAAATTTGTATTCGGATCGGCCATTCGGTCAAGTCCGTGCATCTTCGGATCAAGTTTATCATAGTTTCAATAGTTGCGTTCGAAACTTCAAATGGACACAAGTGTCAAAACAATATAGGTTATGTTACATAGTAATTACAAATAATAAAAGTGTTTAATTAATAATGAAGTGAAACATGTGAACTGAGAAGTAAACGTCAATTATTTTCAGTGCCAATAACATTATGGAATGTCTGCTGAGTGACAAATACTATAAAATAGTGATAATATTCTGCGCTTCCAGTGGGCGAAGAGTGAATTGTGTTTAACGCTTATTTGCGGCAAAAAAGGCATGTTCTGAATATATAAGATATGTATTAAATACAGTAAATAAAATATTACACGCGTAACCTTTAAATTGACAATACCTACATTTACTTACAGCGATTAGCACAAACACGTGAATCTACACATAACCGCGAAAAAATGACAGATCGGCCCCGCATGTTTATTATACTTTAGATTGATTATTCTTTACCAAAGAAATGTTTTGTGGTTTTGTATGTTTATCATTGACAGTTTTGGCAGTAATAATTTAAATAATAATTATTTATTGTCAATTTAACAATCATTACTTTATAATCAGTTTAATAAGTTAAACATTATTTCTGAATTTAATAATAGAATACCGTTTTTTTTCACAGGTCGATCCTAGAAGAAATACACATCAGGAAATTCAGATGGAATTAGTGCATTTTGGCTTGCTATATCTGGAACTGATTTCCAAAGTGGCATTTGACCAGTCCCTAAAATCAATTTTAAGTAGTTTTGATGGTATCGGTGAGCAGAAAAAAATCTCGAAGCAATTTAACAAGTCCGAATTTAAATTATTAAAGTTTTTAGGAATTTATTTCATTTTCGAAAATGTTTTCTCTAGATCTCATCTCAAAATTCAGTTTAATCAATCAGTGAAATAAATTAAAGACTCGCTGAGGATAGGAGACTATCAGTACTAAATCTAGAAGAGAAATTTTAAGCAGGAATTATTATTCCAATTTTTTTTTAAATTATTTTATTTTCGAAATTGATATATCTGGATCTGATTTCGAAACTGGCATTTGATCAGCCACTAAAATAAATTAAGCACTCGTTGGTGATAGGATTGTATCACACGGAAAAAATTTATACGTAGAAAAGTCATGAAGTAGCAGCTAGGTCTCGGATATAAGAAAAATTCATTGAACATTGATGTAATTTCGTAAATAATCTACGAATTTAGACAAAGAATGAACGAACTTGATATGACAAATCTAAAACCGCTCATCACTTTTTTCCGTAAAAAATTACAAAATGACTATGAATGATTGTGAAAAGTTTCACAGAGCACTCACGAGCTTGTCCGATAAATCTGGGAACTTGGACGTAGGTTCGTCTTTACGTGAAATTTGTGCAAATTTATAAGTATAAATTAAATCACACAAATAAAATTTGTCCCTTTTTATATTCAAGCCTAACATTTCGAGAAACTGTTTGTAGGGAATTCGAGCTGTTCGTAAAAAAGTTCTAAATTTATTCATACATTTTTCATAGATTTAAGGATTTAATGTTTGATTTTTTATCCCGTATCCGAGCTCTAGCTACAAGTTCGTGACTTTTTTGCGGATAAATTTTTTTTGTGTAGTACTAAATCTAGAAGAGAAATTTGAGGTCGATATTTACATTCAAATTAACAAAAAAATTATTTCATTTTCGAACTTGCTATATCTGGATCTGAGTTCCAAATTGGCATTTGATCAGCGCCTAAAATCGATTTAACCCTTAAACGGCCAAAACGCCACTACCGGTACACTGCTTTTTAACGGCCAATAACTAAGACTATTCGACACTAGAAAAAATTGAGACACATATATTT
>NC_046665.1:2869672-2870860 GCF_010883055.1 Belonocnema kinseyi | reverse complement strand
ATAAGACAACCTCCAATTGAAAAGATAACATCTGAAATAAAATTTACAGAATTGGTGTCTTCATTTCTAACAGCATAATTTAAAGTTAAATGAAGCCTCAAACAAATACATTAAAATAACATTTCGAACCTGAATTCAACCTAAAATTTCACTTCGAAATTTTTTCCCGATACACTGCTATCACCAGCGATTCCCTAATTTATTTCAATAGTCGATCAAACGAAATTTTCAGATGAGGCCCAGAGAAAACATTTTCTAAAATAAAAAAATTCCTAAAAACTTTATTAATTAAAATTTTGGGTTGTTAAATTGGTTCGAATTTTTTTTGATACATGGATACCATCGAAATGATTTTAACCCTTAAACGGCCATAACGCCACTACCGGTACACTGCTTTTCAACGGCCAATAACTAAGACTATTCAACACTAGAAAAAATTGAGACACATATATTTTTATTGCTTAAGATCTCCTCTTTCCGACGGGGCCAATTAAATTCCTCAAAAAATTTACTTATTATCCCAAAATGCAGTTTAAACAAAAAAAAAACGTGATTTTTCGTGCCTATTTTTTTTGTGAACCATTTTCCAAAGCTTTTCGAGCCTGTAATTAACCTGGAATCTCACTAACGGGTGGAATAAATGTCTAAACTTTGAGAATCCATGGTTCAAAGATGGATTTTTCGTTTTAGTATTTTCAAAATGGCGTCTTAATGGCAAAATTTTTGTGAAAATATTCATGAATTTTTTTACAATAAACGATGCGCTTTTCGGAAAAATGATTAAGAATAAAAAGTTCTTGCAATCAGCCAAGGAATACGCCTGAATTTTTTCGAAGCGTTTTGAGCAAAATTTTGGATTTTGCATATGAACAATTTTTGCAAAATTAAAAATTTTGCTCAAAACGCTCCGGAAAAATTCAGGCGTATTCCTCAGTTGATTACAAGAACTTTTTATTCCTGACAAATTTTCCGAAAAGCGCATAGTTTTTCAATAAAAAATGTCCAACGACTCCGTAACCTTTATTGCACTCTGACATCAAACCACACTTTCACCGCATTGTCATCCTGGGAATTTTCGAGTACACCCAGAAAAAAAATGCCAAAGCGTAAAGCCTCAAAAATTGCAACAAACTCCGAATCGGAATGGGATTCCGATGAAAATGATGAACGTATCATCATACCTAATCC